>NC_091125.1:124046620-124289120 GCF_040183065.1 Periplaneta americana | reverse complement strand
TAACAAGTAAATAAAAATAAATGAAATGTACATTAAGAGATGTTAAGAAAAAGTAATTCTTTTTATATTAAATGCCTTCCACTTTAGTGAAGTTTATGGCCCAAAACAGAAAACAGTACTTAAAGAAAGAGACACCGTTTTCTTCGAAGAAGCACACTGAGAATATTGTATTTGTGCCGTGATTCATAAATCATAGAGCGGTAAGGAAAATAGATATAAAAGGAGAAGGCGAGAAGAAACTTAATTTTCTCCAAATCTTAATTATCTGTTCAGCCAGAATTAACTTACACTTGCACAAACGAATCGTTTAATTTTTTGTGTCGGACTCATTAGTGCCCGCGATTGAAGATCAAAGGGAAGCCACGGGGAGGGTCGAGATGGCGTTTTAATACATATTAATGCGTTCTCGTATTTGGTCACAGGCTGTTAATTGCCGCTACCGTGCGTAGGCCGGATCATTGGTTGCACCCATCGCGTATAAATGTTCGCTTGCACGGTTTGTTTAACTGTCGATTTAAACTACAAATATTTTTCTTACCATATCTTTTCTGAGGTAGATTCTTTGTACATATTCGGGGGGCGCGCGGTAGCTTCACGGTGAAGGTATTTCCCAGCAACCTGAAAGGTCGGGGTTCCATTCCCGATGGTGTTACGGATTCTCTTCATTGGCCCAATCCTTTCGTCATTACTGTGACCCTCAAGATAACTGAGCCTCTTACAGAAATCGGTACCAGAGGTATTTCCTTCGGTATGAAGGAGGCAAGCAAGTTGAACTGACTTCCCATCCAGGTCTATAATAGTTGGTTATATAATTTATATTCACGTATCAGATCGTTACTCTTACTTTTATATTATATTAGTAGCATTTCAAGAAAAACGATTGTCACAGTTTTGTTAAGGTTGATGTCATTATCTAGTTCAATGGATCACTACGAAATTTAATGCTGTTCTTATGAAAAATGGTAAAAAGGAGAATTATCACCACGAATACAGTAATCCTTTCCTTTATTTTCTATAGAAACAGCACTACATCTTGCAGTTATAGACTCAATTAGATCATTATCTAATTCTTAACAGAAATGTGACATTCATCATTTTTCGTCCACACCTGTGGAGTAACGGTCAGCGCGTCTGGCCGCGAAACCAGGTGGCCCGGGTTCGATTCCCGGTCGGGGCAAGTTACCTGGTTGAGGTTTTTTCCGGGGTTTTCCCTCAACCCAATATGAGCAAATGCTGGGTAACTTTCGGTGCTGGACCCCGGACTCATTTCACCGGCATTATCACCTTCATCTCATTCAGACGCTGAATAACCTAAGCTGTTGATAAAGCGTCGTAAAATAACCTACTAAAATAAAATTCATCATTTTTCCCGCGAACTCTTCATTTTTTTATGTAGAACGAATTTATATATTTCGGTAATAGAGAGAAAATACAATACTTTTTTGTCCAATTGTGTTAATCTGTGCAGTAATTATATATATATATATATATATATATATATATATATATATATATATATATATATATATATATATACGATGAGAATTGAAACGAATATTATGACTACGGCGAAGACGATATCGACTCGACGAAGACGAAGATTATGACTAGGACGAACACGATGGTGATAAAATGAGGACGATGGTTAATGGGGCGAAGATAATGTCGACTAGATACGACGAAGACTATATCGACTCGACGAAGACAATGAGGATTAGAACGAAGGTTATGACTACGACGAAGACGATGGTGATAAAATGAGGATGATGGTTAATGCGGCGAAGACGATGGCTATTAGATACGACGAAGACGATATCGACTCGACTCGACGATGAGGATTGCAACGAATATGATGACTACGACGAAGACGATGGTGATAAAATGAGGACGATGGTTAATGCGGCGAAGACTATGTCGAGTAGATACGACGAAGACGATATCGACTCGACGAAGACGATGGGGATTGGAACGAAGATTATGACTACGATGAAGACGATGGTGATAAAATGAGGACGATGCGGCGGAGACGATGGTTAATACGGCGAAGACGATGTCGACTAGATAAGACGAAGACAATATCGACTGAACTCGACGATGAGGATTGCAACGAAGATGATGACTACGACGAAGGTGATGGTGATAAAATGAGGACGATAGTTAATGCGGCGAAGACGATGTCGACTAGATACGACGAAGACGATATCGACTCGATGAAGACAATGAGAATTTCTACGAAGATGATTACGGAGACGATGTTGACTGGAGGAAGATTATATTGGGTGCGACGAAAACGTTGATTGTAGCGGAGACGATAACAGGTGCGAAAATGATGGCAACTGCAGCGATAAGGATGTTCATTACTACGACGGTGATGAGTTCAAAGAAAGCGATGAGGATGATAACTAGAAAGACGATGACACTAGCGACGCGATCTGTGACCACGACCGCGACGACGACGACGATGATAATTACGAGGAAATTATACAGGCTTAGAAGACGAAACTACCCTTTTTGTATTTTCGACTTTGTTTTTTTATGTTGGGATTGAAATATCTATGGGAAGATTACACTCACAAGCTGGAATATTAGGTATCTAGCTGTGGTCAGACGAGACTGCAGTCATACGAGCATGTCATTACCAGAGGGCACAGTAGCCTCCTTGTCCTGTAATTGTTGTGTGGTAACAGTTGCGGCGGGGCTATCGTCTTGCTACTTTTTTTTTAATGGAACAAAACGTTAGAAAATTTAAGTTTAAAACATGTTCGTGATGTCACGACCTAGACAGGTAGTTGGATGCTACAAATGGAAATAAAAATATATACCAGTCGTAACAGAAATATCATGAGTAAGAAGCCGGGCCACAATGAAAACCACCCGATAATATCAATGGAGTTACGTTCTTGTAATTTATATCAATTTAACCAGAGCAAAAGAATAGCTTGAAATTAGCCATCTTTTTTTCTTCGAAATTAACTTTAATACTGACTCAGGGCGCTCTTTGGGTGGATATTACTGCCAATTTGTGCGATAATATCTCTATTGAAACATCATAGGCATTACAAATGATATACCGTTGGACAAAAAATTGTTTCTGCTAATACCCGCCGCAAATTTAACCAGTAGTGAATCCTTTCAGAATACAAGGTCTTAATAATTTCTGTGGTTCTCAGTAGTTATTGTGTTTAAAATATTACTATTAGATTTAAAGCCATTCTTATATTGTATTGTAGTACTTTGTGGCAATATTATTAATATTCACAAAGGGTCACTTGCGTTAAAATATAATGTGTACTGTAAGTATAGGTGTTCAACATCTCTGAGATAAAATTGTAACTTGTAACCGGAATATACAACTCAAAAATTCAATTCATATTTGGGGGAAATTGTATGTAAACTTATAAAAAAATATGAATTTGCTAAATGTTTAAACTTCAGATGCACAAACAGTTGTAATTCTACACGCAAAATCATTTTTTTAAATTTTAATTTAATTTAATTTATTTAACTAGCTAGCTAGTGAATACAAATTAAAATTATAACACAAAAATGTTTCTAGCCATTACCGTAAGAGCCAGGCTCGTGTACTGTGTGGTCTTAGCCAATAGTAGCCTGTAACATAAAATTTACAAGGACAGTTTACTAAATACAGTAAGTAACTTAATTCAAGCCAATAAATAACACACAAGAGCAAAAAAAAAAATAATAATAAAGAGAAAAAGAGAGAAAAATACATATTTAATATAAATTGACAATCAGACAGAAGCCAGTCTTGTTCAATAAAAACATGAATATAGTGAACAGAAATAAAAGGAAAAAAAAATACACACATTTGTTAATATTATATATCATGAATAATTTTATAAATTTATTTTTTAAAAGCTTTAATTTTAAAATATTTCAAATTCGGAAAATGGTTTGTAATTTTATTATAAAGTCTTGGGCCGAAACTAGCACCATGTTTAAGAGCTGCACTTGTATGGCATTTAGGCTCAATTAATGGGAGAGTAGACTTTTGTCTTCGAGTACGATATTAATGTCGATTAGATTTATGTTTTATTTGATTTCTGTGATAGTAAGTTAGTAAACTATATTTATACATTTCTTCAATAGTTAATACTTTAAAATCTGTATAAATTAAATTTGTTGGGTAGGCTAATCCATGTTCTTGGTTAGACAAATTTTTATTAATCTTCTGTGTAATAAAATTAATGGATTAAGTATAGATGATGCTACTCCACCCCAATTTATTATACTATATTGTATTAATGATTGTACTAAAGCTAAAAATATTATTCTCAATGCCTCTTTAGTGATAAAATTTCGAAGTATTACGAATTTATAAATTCTCTTTCTTATATTTGTACGTATAAAATCAATTTGTTTATCCCAACGTAAATTCTGATCTATAATAATTCCTAAATATTTGACGAGTGTGGAAGGTGTTAGATATGGGCAATTACAGTAATTATTTAATTCATTACATGAAATATTATGTATTACATGTATTACTAAGTGATAATTATTCATAGGTGGAGGTAAATCTTTAGTTGTTAAAGAAAATGGAATATAAGTAGTTTTATTAGCATTTAAGGACAGGAGATTAGAGTCGAGCCAATTTTTCACTACGTTAATTCCATTGTTAACATTTAAATAAGTGTTATCCCAATTTTCCACATTAAATGTTAGTACAGCATCATCTGCTAAAGAAAATATATTACCGCCATAAATTGGAGTCATAATTTGATGTACAGCAATTTTTACTGACTTGCACTGGATCACTTAAAAATATTTGAAGGTGCATTTGAATTTGTTCTTATTGCTGTACATTATAATGCAAAATAAATACATACAATAAAATAGCGCACTGTGAATCCGATGCTGACAGGTAGGTAATCCTGTCTCAGCTCCTGATAGAGCTAGGTCCCGCTTCGCGGACGAGTAGCCTGATATGCCCCAGGGGGGTCCATCGCTGTGGAGTAAGGTCAGCACATCTGACCGTGAAACGAGCGGGCCCGCGTTCAAATCCTGGTTGGGACAAGTTACCGGGTTGGAGTTTTTCCGTGGTTTTTCCTCAACCAAGTGAAATAGAATTTCTGGGTGGCTTTCGGCGTTGGGGCGTTGGACTTCGGACTCATTTCGCCATAATTAATTTACATATCCTCATATCTTCAATATCATAACCCGGCTTAAGTTGACGGTGCGGTGTAATGTACAAGAGCGCGAGCATTCGACTACAATATCATTCACAGAACAGGAGTGGTAGGCACAATAGACCTCAGGCTGCAGTGTTAGTCTTCGAGTCCCTCCTCCTTAAAAGAGCATAAAATAAAAAGTGTAACACAACTAGGCCTACAGCTATAAAATACATACAAATTATTACAATAGCATACATACAGTACAGTAGTGCTAACATATAATTGTAACACGAAAAGAATTATTATAATGAAATAAAGATAAAACAAAATAGAACTTTTATCTAAAAACAGCTGTAAGTTTTGTGCGTTTTTAGTTATACAGGGTGTCTCCAACCTTTAGGGTCAAAATTATACAGATGATATAAGACTCTAAACTGAGCATTTTGACATAAGAAACCATTGGTGAACGTTTATGGAGTTCGTCATTTTTACTGTGAGCATGGCTGGAATTGTAAGGATGTTTTGGATTATAAATTAAATTTGGATTTTTATTTATTTCTGACTGCCAACTCCCTGCACTTAAATTCAACAAGGTCGAGCCTTCTTGTTAATTATTTCATAATCGCTTCCTCATTCCATGAGGCCAAGTCTCGAGACGACAATGCATGTAGGCCTAATAGGAGGAATAATTCACACATTAATAGTGTATTACGAAAATGGGTTGTTTGAAACTGTATTAAAATTAATTCCAGAGCATTGGATTAATTAAAACATTAATATCACACTTTAGTACTTTAGAATTAGACAATGTTAAATTAATCATTTCTGCCTTTATACTAACCTCATTTGTTAACCAGGCCCATTTGTGTACGAATAATAATTTTTATGAATTAAAATTAAGTCGAATATTGCGTTAAGCTTTTACATTTACTATACATATTCCCAGTCTGAGCGGAACAATGTTGCTGTTATCGCTTACGTGACAAATCGATCCTTGATGACGTCACGTCACCGTATTAATAGGAAGTGTGAAAGCGCATAAACATTTCATATTAAAGTTATGTCAGCAGAAGAGTTGCTGTGCGAATCAGCTGAGGAGTTGCTGTGCCAGTAAGCTGACTAGGTCGACCTGGTTGGCAAGTTGGTATAGCGCTGGCCTTCTATGCTCAAGGTTGCGGGTTCGATCCCGGGCCAGGTCGATGGCATTTAAGTGTCCTTAAATGCGACAGGCTCATGTCAGTAGATTTACTGGCATGTAAAAGAACTCCTGCGGGACAAAATTCCGGCACATCCGGCGACGCTGATATAACCTCTGCAGTTGCGAGCGTCGTTAAATAAAACATAACATTCAGCTGACGAGTTGCTGTACGAGTCAGCTGAGTTGCTGTACGAATCAGCTGAGGAGTTGCTGTGCGAGTCAGCTGACGAGTTGCTGTGCGAATCAGCTGAGGAGTTGCTGTGAGAGTCAGCTGACGAGTTGCTGTGCGAATCAGCTGAGGAGTTGCTGTGAGAGTCAGCTGACGAGTTGCTGTGCGAATCAGCTGAGGAGTTGCTGTGAGAGTCAGCTGACGAGTTGCTGTACGAATCAGCTGAGGAGTTGCTGTGAGAGTCAGCTGACGAGTTGCTGTACGAATCAGCTGAGGAGTTGCTGTGCGAGTCAGTTGACGAGTTGCTGTGCGAGTCAGTTGAGTTGCTGTGCGAGTCAGCTGACAATTTGGTGTGCGAGTTGTTTTCGGGTCAGTTGAGGAGTTGTTTTACGAGTCAGTTGAGAAAAAGTTTTCCGAATCAGCTGAGGAGTTGTGCAGTCAGCTGAGGAGTTTTGTGCAAGTTAACTGAGGAAATGTGCGCCATTTGACTTGTGAATTGTGCGAGTTAATTGATGAGTCCAATGACGGAACTGAATAATGAAATTTATTAATTTAGTGAATGAATTATTAAATGGTCGATAGAACTGATGGTTCAGGCATCGAAGTGGTGAATATGGGAGTGAGGTAGATATATCAATAAATGTAGCAAATGGGATAGGCATTGAATATCTTAAAGTTGAACGCGTGCTTCGATACTTGAACATTAATTTTGAGACTTACTGTATATTTAATAATGTCAATTACAAGTTCTGTGACATTTTTGCAATTTGGAAGCTAATCATCGCAGCGAAGAGACTGAAAAGGTTTTTTTAATAGGAAAATGCTGAAAAGAGTTTCTGCGTTGCTGTATCCCGTAAGGGAATCTAAACTAGCTTCAATGCAATTACAAATAATCCAGTTCTTTACGTATAAAATTTGAAATGCATTTATAATAAAATTATAGTAAATTAGAAATGATACCAGGTTAAAGCAAAGTTACTTCTGTACAATAGATAATTCCAACATACTTTAGTTTATTGTAAGAAATTCATTACCAGAGAACATACTACTAATGGCAGTTCCAGGAAAAGAAGTAATTTTGTAACTCCACCTGTAGAGGGCAGCTTGGTTAAATTTAAACGTCACAAGTCATTAAGATTTGTTATCATTTAATGACTGTTATTAACGCCTGTCGCTATCTCTTCGTTTGTTGTTGGCGTTTAATGATGAAGAGTGCGTTTACTCTAGCTTTGTGTATAACGAATGTAGAGATATTAACAACCGTAAATGTTATTGATGGTGAGGAAAATGCTTCCGACCGCCGGACTTCTACATTGCCGGAAAAAGTGTGCATCTAAAAAGGGGTTTAATTGCTTTTTAATTTTTTTTTTTTTTGCAAATTATCCATATTAGAACATTTATTAACGATATTTGCAATTTTATTGTAAGATATAAATCAGCTAGTCTATCTTGTTTTAGGTACTTTGTAACATGTACTTTTTTATGAATAGGCGAAATGCGAAGTTAGAAAGATAATCACTTCATTCGTAAAATGTATAACTTATAAGAAAACACCTTTATGTTAAAATGGAAAAATGCTTATCTTTTTCTTCAACTAATTTTTTCTCTTCCTCAAAATTACATTTTACCTTTTCAGTTTAATTTATTTCTCTTTCACTATCCATTCCTTATATTTTCATTTTTCTTTCCTTCTGTTTCCACTCTTCCTTCTTTATCTTTCCACCCTTTCTCCTTATCTTTCCATTCTTCTTTCCTTCTATTTCCACTTTTTTCCTCCACTTTTCACTCTTCTTTCCTCCCCTTTCCATTATTATTTTCTCTTTTTTATCCTCTTCTTTCCTTCTCTTTTCTCTTCTTTTCTTCTCTTTCCTCTCTTTTACTTCTCTTACACCTCTTCTGTCCTTTTCTTTCCTCTCTTCTTTCCTTCTCTTTCTCATCTCTTCTTTCCTCCTCTTTTCACTCTTCTTTCCTCCTCTTTTCACTCTTCTTTCCTCCTCTTTTCACTCTTCTTTCCTCCTCTTTCCACTCTTCATTCCCCCTATTTCCAATCTTCTTTTCTTCTCTTTCCTCTCCATTACTTCTCTTACCCCTTTTCTGTCCTTCTCTTTCCCCTTTCTTCTCCTTCTCTTTCCCCTCTTCTGTCCTTCTCTATCCTCTATTCTTTCTTTCTTTTTCTCCTATTCTTCCCTTCTCCTTCCACACTTCTTTCCTTCTCTTTACACTCTTCTTCCCTTCTCTTTCCACTTTTCTTTTCTCCTCCTTTCACTCTTATTTCCTCCTCTTTCCACTCTTCTTTCTTTCTCTTTCCCCTCTTCTCTCCTCCTCTTTCAATTCTTCTTTACTCTTCTTTCCTTCTCTTTCCACTTTTCTTTCCTTCTCTTTCCACTCTTCTTTCCTTCTCTTTCCACTCATCTTTCCTCTTCATTCCTTCTGTTTCCAATCTTCTTTCCTTCTCTTTCCCCTCTCCTTTCCTTCTCTTTTCACTCTTCTTTCCTTCTATATCCACTCTTCTTTACTTCTCTTTCCACTTTTTCCTCCTCTTTTCACTCTTCTTTCCTCATCTTTCCATTCCACTTTCCTCTTCTTTGCTCCTGTTTCCAATCTTCTTTCCTTCTCATTTCCCTCTTCTTTCCTTCTCTTTCCACTCTTCTTTCCTTCTCTTTCCACTTTTTTCTTCCTCTTTCCACTCTTCTTTCCTTCTCTTTCCCCTCTTATTTCCCCTTTCCATTCTTCTTTCCTCCTGTTTCCAATCGTCTTTCCTTCTCTTTCCACTCTTCTTTCCTTCTCTTTCCACTCTTCTTTTCTTCTCTTTCCCCTCTTCTTTCCATTCTTCTTTCCCCTCTTCTTTCCATTCTTCTTTCCTCCTCTTTCCATTCTTCTTTCCTCCTGTTTCCAATCTCCTTTCCTTCTTTTCCCACTCTTCTTTCCTTCTCTTTCCACTTTTTTCTTCCTCTTTCCACTCTTCTTTCCTCTTCTTTCCACTCTTCTTTCCACTCTTCTTTCCTCCTCTTTCCAATTTTCTATCTTTCTCTTTCCCCTCTTCTTTCCTTCTCTTTCCCCTCTTCTTTCCTTCTCTTTCCCCTCTTCTTTCCTTCTCTTTCCCCTCTTCTTTTCTTCTCTTTTCCCTCTTCCTCTCTTCTTTCCATTTCTTTCAACTTCTCTTTACTGCTTTTTCCACTCCTCTGTCCTTCTTTTGCCATGCTTCTTTCCTTCTCTTTCCCCTCTTCTTTCCTTCTCTTTTTCCTCTTTCTTCCTTCTCTTTCAGCTTCTCTTTCCTGCTTTTCCACTCCTCTGTCCTTCTCTTGCAATGCTTCTTTCCTTCAGTTTCCACTTTCCTATTATTTTTGTCTTTCAATTTCTATTTTGTTGCCTTTCATCTTTTTCTTTTCCATTTTCTTTTTTCCCCCTTTCCCTTCAGTCACTCATAGTCTTCTTATTCCTTTTCTTCTGCTCATGATTTTTTAGACATCGTCCTGTTTCGGTCACTTTAAGTTTGTAGTCAATTCGTTTCAAATCTTCTTAAGTTTCCGTTGCCGAATGACATGAGTGTTTAAACCTGAAATTGAGTTAACTACTACAATACACATCATTTGTATTAAATACTACAAAAAAAAAATAGAAGATCTCCTGGACATACCGTCACACCTCATAAGAAAATGGTAGAAATCTTAGCTACAATATTTTTAAAGAGTCTCATCAATATACAAATTTTCATATATTACTAGGATTCGTCAAACGCGCACCAATATGAATTTTATCTTATTTATAAGTTTTATAAAGAATAATCCTTAAATGTAGTAGTTTTAGCATTCGTAATCAATAAAATATTATTTAAACACTGTCTTTTCATGTATTCTGAAGTTTAAGAATGAGGTTATTAAGGATCTTTGGTTTTGAAAACGAATCAAAGATTTTATTTTAGATTTAGATAATCTTCACATAATCCTATATAAAGAGAATTGGTTACAGGACTTTAATTTCAAAACTTCCCAGTCTAAATAACTATCTATATAATTTAAATTGAATTCAATTAAACAAAAAACACATCAATTTAGTTATTGAGGGGGAAGTTTAAAACCAGTCTTAATTACATATTAGGTTTCATCCCTTCACCCGCAGCCACCCCCACTTTGAAATTTCAAATGATACCCCTATCTTTTATAGTTAAATATGAAAGAATATTCAGTTGTTTATTCATTTGTTTTTGCATATTTTGTTTTCTATCGTCGCCTGGAAACCTGAAATATTGTTATTGTTGATTAGAGCTGAAGAGAATAGAGCTAGAAAGATTTATTGAGCATTTCATGGAATTGTGTTTGTGTATTAAATTAATTTAAAATGTTGTCTATCCTTTAAGAAAGAGCAAAAATAATTCCTGTTGATTAAATGTAGGAAATTACACAAAATAAATTGTTTTCACCCTACAATCAACAGATAGTAACAACAGTCGAAATTTCCAGGCATGATAGAAAACAAAAGATGCGAAAACGAATGAGATGTATGAACAATTGAATACTCTTTCCAATTTAAATGTCACAAGATAGGGGTGTCATTTCAAATTTCAAAGTGGAGTGGCTTGGGTAAGGAGGTGAAATATAATATTCAATTAAGACTGCTTTTAAACTTCCCCTCAATATCTAAATTGACGTGGTTTTTTGTTTATATTGCTTATATTTAATTTAATTATAGTTATTTTAAACAGGAAAGTTTTGAAATGAAAGCCTGTATTTATCAATTTCTTAGTGTCGTTTTCATTATGTATATTTTTTCCATTTCTTAATTGTTGAAATTATTTTATGCACACTGCTAACAAAAATCACTAAATATTTTGTACAATAAAAATTAGATACAATATTTTTTTTTTTGTATATGTATAAAATTTCTCTCAGAACTTGACCAGTTAGATGATATTTCATAATGTACTACTTTCCTTTCTTCTGATAATAAATACCAGATATTTTAAATTCTTGAATGTAAAGAAAATTAAATGAAAAATAAAGAAACATATTTAAAAGCAGTTTTAACTAGCAGATGTAACAGTTCCCTGGCATGATGCATAGATTAACAGTGCATGCATGGACGCGCTTAATGTCTAATGGTATGATCATGAAACTTATTAAAAAGCAATTACTGATGTGATCTCGTTCCACAGCCCATCTTTCTGAGTACATGAACATCTACAGCGTAGGTAGCTGCTATATAAAGTCCATGATATAATCTGCTACCACTTGATACCCACATTACACGAATCATTTGGAGACTTCATGTATTGCTAAGACAAAAACTTCTAGTTATGTATTACATAGGCCTACATATACGCCGTACATACATAATGTTCTGCCAAATGGCAAGTCTTTCACTGCAAACTCAACACTCTCCAGTCTTTCCTATTTTCTGCCTTCCTCTTAGTCTCCGCATACGATCCACATATCTTAACATCGTCCTTACCTCTGATCTGTTCGAAAGAAATTATAGGTACTCTTTCATGGATATCGGCTGTTCGTTATTGGTTCATGTTTCATGGCCATGCTTACGCTCGTTATCCCATCCTAGGCTCTGTTATTCACTTTTACAAACACATAAGACTTGTGAAATCAAACTTTTGAAGAAAGGTAGAATTACGGTATAAGAAAATAATATTAGAAGTTATGTGCAGTAATGTGTGCTATATCACATGTGTATGAATTGTTAATATTTATTAATGACAGCGTATATGCTTTGCACGATGTATAATGTAATACAAGCCTGCCCAAGGTTTGCTCTCTCCGAGTCGGTTCACAGCTCGAGAGCGGAATACAGATATTGGCTGCGCTCTGTATAAAGGTGGACTGGAAGAAGAGGTGATCTCGTACAAAATGTACGAGTGTTCATGAAATGAATTCCCGTTCACTGTTTACAAAATTATTATTAATTAATACAGAAATATTTATTTTTACAGAAATAATAGAAACTCTGTAGCTACTTAAAAATACAATATCATTTTATTATATTTTTATTTATCAGTACATCAAAACAGGGTTTTACACTGTTGGCAGCTGAAAGGAACAGTACTGATCGTAAAGAAACATCAGTTACAGATGTTCAATGTCTGCCTTTATTAAAGTTGATAATAGAAAACAGTTCCTCACAAATATAAATGTTGAGCCAAACATAGCAATCAATTTCACAGCCAGCTTGTATAGTCGTGGATATTATTACTGAGGTTTATTCTTGTAAAACTCAACCAGACTAGTAGTATTATTCAAACGGTCTTTAGCCCTTAGGCCACATTGAAGATCAATAAGTTCAAGCTGTAAATCGTATGATACTGTTTCAAGTGGTGTTGAAGGAATTTATTATGATAACTTTAAAATTATTTCCAATTAAGACAAGATCTTGGAACCTAGAATTAAATTCATTTTGAATTTCAAATAATATTTGCACATAATCGTTTAAAGTGAGCCATAGTACCTTCCCGAAACTGACTTACGAAAAGTGTAAGTTTACGACTGAAATCCCGTAATTTATTCAACATAACAACAATGAGCTGATCTTTTTCCTGAAGATATATATATATATATATATATATATATATATATATATATATATATATATGTTGAGTAATAAATTCTAACGTACCCTACCTCATGTAATAATGCAACTTTCAACTCCTGAACCTTTTTACTGCGATCTTCATCAACAAAACCATCGTATCTCTATGTGTAGACTAGTAATGACGCATTATATTATATTTTCCTATTTCTTTGAAACTTTTGTGACAGATAAGTATTGACTACACCTGCTGTGAAAAAATAAGCATTTTCCCTGCAATATTGAAAAAATTTGCCTGATGATTACTTTTTCGTCTTTTAGATTTTTCCATTATGTAGCCGTAGATAGGCAAACTGAAATAGCTACTGATAATACACACTACACCAGGTAGCTGCGTGGACTATCCTCTACCTATAGCAGACCTACGTCATTCCGACGTACCTTTCCGATCAGCTGTTAGACGGCTCTTCCGCTCCTAAGGAACGACCGCGCTCAATGAGCGCCGTTTGTGCAGGCCTGATCTAATATAACAAATAGCATCAAATAAAAACGGTCGATAATTAGAAACTGTGAAATTTGGAAACAAAGGAGAAATACAGCGCATAAATTGAATTGAATTGGTTTCATTCTGAATCATATTTACAATCCTTATAATTAATAAGAAGTAATTCGTTGGTCTAAACGTAAAATAAAGATGACAATGATACCCAACAGAGAGCATAAATATTTCACGTAATTGAATTCGTTATTTGAGAAATAACACAAGTCCAATTTTTTTAACCAAAACGAGTTTATTATGTTTCTGACATTAATAGGCTTCGAGACTTCGGACCCAATAGAGCAGTTCAGTGGGAAATCCGCATAACGACGTGTACTGAGTATAGTGATAAAGCGTACAGTGGGTGGGGGTACTGTAGAATGAATGTCAACAAATACGCAAAGGAAAACGCTCTGGATTTGAAGGTTCTGGCGAATAATTTGATTTTCATACAAACCTATTTTCAAACTGTGTCTGAAACTATTATAGAGCAATAGATGCCGGAAGCCCTCAAATCAATTGAGGAAATGACACACAGAATCAATGAGACACCAAGTACACCGGTTATTGAATGTGTAAAACAGAAGTGGAAATCAATTTTATGTAAAAATAACGGATATGGAACATTGTGTAATATAAACAGGAAATTAGTAGACATAGTCACCCGAGAATGAAGGACTGTCTCTTAGAGAACGCAATGATGTTAGGTTTTTTTCGTTTTGCTCCTATCACGTCATGCGACATAAAGCACAGCTTGTCCCAGTACAACAGATAACAGAAAAAGATTTGGCAGATAACAGAAAAAGATTTACGTTTGAGACACTGAAAATGTATCTTGAAGTACGTTGTAATTCGGTACTGTAACTGCACTTCCTAAAGACGACCAATAGAATAAATGAAAAAATTAAAATTGCTACGTGTTTGTTTCCACCATTAACACTATGTATACCTTTAGGGAGGCCGAGACGTAGATGGGAGGATAATATTAAAATGGATTTGAGGGAGGTGGGATATGATGGTAGAGACTGGATTAATCTTGCTCAGGATAGGGACCAATGGCGGGCCTATGTGAGGGCGGTTATGAACCTCCGGGTTCCTTAAAAGCCAGTAAGTAAGTAACACTATGTACCCATATAATTAAACACAAATGCTTATAAAAGACAGGAGAATAAATGCTTTACATATTCTCTTGACATTGTAATTGTGTAATGTATATTTACTTTCAGAATGTACATAAGTGTGTCTTTCCCCATACTAACGTACTCTACTCTAAATAGCAACGTTGTTACCTCAACACATCTCTACCTTTCACTACCTGCAGCGAGTCAACAACCTATAGTACATGCACAGTAAATATATTGTATCGGGTCCCAAGTCCCGAAGCCTGGACATTAATATAGGCCTATGTATTAACACGTCTGTAGGAGGAAGTGGACATGTCCACCTTATTTTAAGTGATGATGTCATGACCGTAGGCTATTTTTCTGAAGAGAATGAAATCAGAAGATTTTATGAAGATATATTTTCCACGCCTAGTCATAACAGAGAGAACTCACCTGAGGAACTGTAGTGCGGACTTCAAGATACCGGGGTTTTCACTTTGAAAAGTTCTAGAATTCTGCTTTTCATTTTGTAATATAAACAGTAATACATCTTGACTAAATTTGTACTTAAATATATTTTGTTCCCATTAGCTTACATACGCAACAAATACAAACTATTACCTTTTTTATTGCCAAAACTTTGGGTATTTGAGAAACAGCGCATGTGTCACGAAATTTAGGCACCCTGGCGCTCGCAAATATTATTAAACGTTACTTAAAAACATGTATAAATCTTGCGAATTCTTATGAAAAATTCACTCTAAAACTATAAGAAAGTGTATCCAATATTAGACAGCATTTAACTACTTTCATTTTCTCGAAACTTATAGTTAAGGACATCTGTAGTTTTTCAAGTAACCGTTTCAATTACAGGGATCCTGTGAATGTTCTTTAAATTTTTTCATGAAAACTGATAAAATAGTAAAGTCCTTTGCTCCCTTGAAATAAAACAGCTGCACGCGTAGCTGAAATACTATGAGTGTAATATGATTCGCATTGGTTCATACTGTATCATTTAGCTTATTTAATTGCCTAAGAGAAGTTCACGTGAAATTACCGAAGAAACTCAGTCTCTTTATTTTGTTCATAGCTAATGAACATCGCGTACTTAAGGACTATGAATATGAACAGAGAGCTTTATTCGCCGAATATCCATTTATGTTATTGCGCACTTTTTTCGAGCGACCAAAATGACTATTCCTACTTCACCTATCATTTAATGAAAATCTCAAACACTATAGTAAATCTTCTCAGTAATGAAACCTGCAGTAAACGAAAACCTATCCACAAATGATTTTATTTGTTGATTCTGTGGATTTACCGCTATAGCTAATGATACATAAAACTATCCGTATTTTGCGGAAATTCTAATGCAGAAACGGACAGGAAAGATCAAAATTATTACGGAAAACAAGCGTCTTCATTTTATCTATTTTATAACATGATACTGTTTAAATCAACAATTAATATAGAAGAACGCTGTATTTATTCATTTCAATTTATTTTATTTTGTCAACGATTGTGCCAGGTGGAATTTAACAGCAAAAATATGGCGTTTGATGCTTGAGGTACGTTCCTGTACAATAATTTTTTAGTTTAATTATATTGTAATTATGCCCTAACTGTATTGGGAAAAACCTTGGTTATAACGGTAATGAAGAGTGACTTTCCAAACGGTTCTAAGTCAGTTATAAGCGATTTTTATTTCAGGCCTATAGTTAACGTTATTATTTTCCATACATCTATACAGCAATACAATTGAGACTTTCCAGACGGTATTATGTTTCGTGTTATTCCCATTATAATGTCACAGTTTTTTTTTCGAAATGTGCTAAGTCAATACTATGAAAGTTCCAAACTGTGCTAAGTCATTGTGTGTGATATTGAAATGATTATTATTAAGACATTGCCTACTTTCAGTTTTACATGTAATGAAAAGTGTTCAAATAAACGTACATATTCGAAGACCTCCCTCGAAAGAGGGTGTAACATCAAATTAATGAAATATGTGACTTCGGTGGAAATAGTAATATGCGTTACAAGAGCGGTATGTTGAAGTTTTCATGTTCGAGGAAAAGTTTGAAAAAGCGAAACGTAGTTGAGCTCGTGTATCGTACATTATTTTGTGCGAAGATCGTTTATTACATACCTGAAAGACGAATTTCTAATTAATTGCAATGAAATCTCCATCTTGGTTTCTGTTCAATCACGGCAAATTTGCAAAACAAAAATATCTATCTTCAACATTGTTGCTTTAAATTTTTTTCTGTATTTACTATACTCCAGCAGGCCATGATACTTACGTCTGTCTTTTTTTCCCCCAGTCTATGGAATCTTGTTGATTTTTTCACGGCTTCCTTAATATTACTTGCATCACGAATGCAGTAACTTTAGTGGAGTTGTAGAGTTTACTTAATTTTTGCAAATATTTAAAAACAATAATCAACAGTGCAATTTAGGTGAAATTGTAGTGGTAAGTTTCCAATTTATAATTATTACTGTATTGAACGTCTCAAAAAATAATATGTTAAAAACCTAAAGCAGTAAAATCAATATGTCACTTAAACGGTAAGAAGAGGGAAATTGTTATGGGTGTTAGGTTGGGAATACTGAATGTGGAATTTTACACCTTTCGCGGATTAGTTTTGTGCGGAAACCAAGCAAATACCCACGATCTCGCACAAAAGTAATTTTTAAGCATTCGTTTGTAATAATAAACGATTGCATCCAATAGCTGAATAAACTTGTATCCTTGATTAATCAAATGGTTCAGCTAGTAAAATATAGGCCTGATGAAATATGTCCATGAAATTATTTTCTTTTCTCCTGAAACGTCTATTTTAGATTTGTTAGTTACAGTCTTATTCGAGGGAGGTCTTCAATAATTACTAAACAACATGTTTTCAAAGGGGCATTGGTGATGATATAGGTTCTGTTCTTCGACACTCTATTATTCCTACGATGTGATATTAAAATGATTATCAGTTTTATATATAGGCCTAATGCAAAATGTTCAAATAAACACACATAATTACTAAACAGGTTCACAACATTTTTTCCAAGGCGTGTTAAGTCAAGTGACTTAGTACATTTTGGAACATATTAAAATGTTTAACAGCATTGTTGCTCAGCACAATATCGATTTTCAAAAATTAAATTATATCATTAACGATCACTTTTCATAATGTTTTAAATGCCAAGTTTCCTTTCAGTACCTTCAAGATATTTCCATTTATAAAGAAATCACGTTTCCTGAAAAAGTATATTTTTTTACTTAGCACCATCTGGAAAGTCACCTTCAAATAAATAGTTTTTGATTACTTTAAGATTCCGTTAAACACAGGTTTTACTGTATCGTAATGCGAATAATAATCGTGAGAAATGAGAGCTCTGTCCAGTTTTCTAAACATATCACACTTACCTTTTAATAATGGATACTTTCTTGAACATGTTGTTAAACTTCTTGTCTTCTTCTTGCTCTCCTTGTAATTTTCACTTGTCCATATAGTTATTAATAGTGTAATATTTAATTGATCCATTATTGGCTTTAAACGTTCAGAATGTATGTTAGGAAAATGTATTAAAACTTTACTTTTTCCTTTGATGCGTCTTTTCACTTTGGTTCTCTCAAAATTGTGAATTGTTACCCGCAGTCGAGGAGGACTTCTGTATGAAGACTGTATTGTAAAGTTGAGTTATTTTCTAAACTTAAAATTATAATTGTACATATTCATTAAATTTGAGAAGTACTTTTAATTCCAATGACATTCATGTGGTATAAAATATTTTAGACACTGTCTAAACGGTCTTTTTATCTCACATTAGTTTACTTTACATTACTTTATTTAATATTATCTTTAAAATAAACTAGAATTAAGTATCTGTTTTAGTAAACTTTTCATCTTTCAGATATCGAAATTTATTGAATAGTAACTTTTTTTTTTTTTTGGATATTTTAACTTTATTCTAGCTTCGTTCTAAGTTTATCTACAATATTTTCATTGTTCTTTGGATCAACATATTCTTATACAATTTGACTGCAGACTAAAATTAAGTATCTGTCTTAGTAAACTTTTCATCTTCCAGATATCGAAATTTATAGATTAGTAACTTTTTTTGGATATTTTAACTTTATTCTAGATTTGTTTTAAGTTTATCTACAGTATTTTCATTGTTCTTTGGATCAACATATTCTTACAAAATTTGACTGTAGACTACAATTAAGTATCTGTCTTAGTAAACTTTTCATCTTTCAAATATCGAAATTTGATTAGTAACTTTTATGTATATTTATTTAATTAATATGACTCTAGTTTTGTTCTAAGTTTATCTACAGTATTTTCATTGTTCTCTGGATCAACATATTCTTACACAATTTGACTGCAGACTACAATTAAGTATATGTCTTAGTAAACTTTTCATATTTCAAATATCGAAATTTATTGATTAGTAACTTTTGTGTATATTCAATTAATTAACTTGACTCTAGTTTTGTTCTAAGTTTATCTACAGTATTTTCATTGTTCTTTGGATCAACATATTCTTACACAATTTGACTGCAGACTACAATTAAGTATATGTCTTAGTCAACTTTTCATATTTCAAATATCGAAATTTATTGATTAGCAACTTTTGTGTATATTCAATTAATTAACTTGACTCTAGTTTTGTTCTAAGTTTATCTACAATATTTTCATTGTTCTTTGGATCAACATATTTTTACACAATTTGACTGCAGACTACAATAACTAAGTATCTGTCTTAGTAAACTTTTCATCTTTCAAATATCGAAATTTATTGATTAGTAACTTTTTTATATATTTATTTAATTAAAATGATTCTAGTTTAGTTCTAAGTTTATCTACAGTATTTTCATTGTTCTTTGGATCAACATATTTTTACACAATTTGTCTGCAGACTACAATTAAGTATCTGTCTTAGTAATCTTTTCATCTTTCAAATATCGAAATTCATTGATTAGTAACTTTTTTGGATATTTATTTTATTAATATGATTCTAGTTTTGTTCTCAGTTTAACTGCAGTATTTTCATTGTTCTTTGGGTCAACGTATTCTTATATAATTTGACTGCTTGAGTATGAATCTTATTATCATCGTAAATATCTACTCGTATATAAGCTTAGGCGTAGGCCTACTTGTTAAAATGTCTGTTTTATTTTTCATTATGTCTTCTGGCACGCCCTGGTGTTCGCAGATGGAATTAAGTATTTATTCTGCATATCTGAAAAAAAATTAGGAATGGTGATAAAGAATGGTTTGGGATTGATTACTATTCAGTGAGATTCATGTGGAATAGTGTAGGTTATTACATCATGGTTTTCAAGAAAATAATGTCAAGAAATGTTGTTCAAAGAATAAAAGACGAACATATTGTAATTATATATTTTAATTTATCTTTTATTTATGTGTCTTTATCACTGATACCTGAAATTGATTATCAGAATTTCCCTTAAAGTACAGACTATTTTCACAATATTGTATTGTTACAGTACAATATGAATTGTAAGTTAAAATTTCCGTCATGTGAGTCTTTTAAAAATTATACATAACAAACAACCATAATATAAATACTGGACACACTCACGCAAGTATTGCATTATTTTTTTCTATTTAAATAATCACACCTCATTTTCACAGGAACATTGTGTGATGGCGAAGGATTGTAACCATGGGACAATGAAAATGTCTCTACTCCCCGACATATATACACCATTTGTCCAAGTATTCTCTATTCCGTTTCCACATCGTCTATTTCCTTGTAAATTAAACGACACACTTCAATTGTGAAGAGTTTTACTAGTAAGCACTTTGAGCACTTAATCTGTTATGTCCATAAAACAGGAATATTTATAAATGTTTATGTTATCTACAACAATTAAGTTTTCATGTATGGATTCCTTTATTTTAGTCAGGGACTTTATCATAATATATATATTTCTTTTATAAGACGTGTTGATGGCTTAATTATGTTGACAGCTTTTACATCGCATTATTGCTTTCATGTTAATAGAAGCATTTAAAAATGCATCAGGCACTTTGAAGCAAAACATCTATTTTCCATCTAGTTAATAGAACATAATAGATCTTTGCAAGTACCTGCTCTTAGGACTTCTGATTTTGTCTGCATATTGCACTATTAAAAGCAGTAACGTTAAGTAGATTTTTAAACACTCGCTAGTTATGACGTACATGCATTGATGATTGATTGAATATTGAAACTTATCAATTTTTTACTAATAACAAAATGTAACGTTATCACTTCCAAGAACGTCACCTAAAATACTCGTATATATCTCAAAGTATACATATTTGGTGTTATTCTTTGTTTTGCATCTTGAAAATAGCCAATTGTTATGAATTGATTTTTAAAATTCTTATATGAGTAATATTTTCATAATAATTTTATGTGTAAGTAGAGTTATTAAAAGAATCTATTATTTTCTTATAAATTGTAAAATACAAAATATTTAATCCAGTACAAAGATTCCTCAAAGCTGGGTCAGTTATAATTAGGCTCCGTATTCCAACTACCAAAAGACTGAAGTTAAAGACACATTGGATATATAGTATGCCGAACACAGGTAATGCAACGGATAAGAATATAACAAACAGGTCGTCGCTGCCTGTTCGTGGAGTATAGTCTACTGCCGACATTCTGAAGCTATAATAGTAAACACATGCTTGAGCCGTGATGTTCATTTTCGTCGTGATCTTTGCAGTGAATAATAACGTGCATTCGTAAGTTACGAAACTTGAACATATGCGGATGTCACTTGAAATGATTTTATATTGCAAGAAATTCTTTCAGTAGCACATGACGTTATTGTTGCGTGATGTAGAACCATAGGCTATATTCCTATTGTTTAATGTTTCATCAGGATATTGCACTGAAAACCCACAAATTTTCTATTCACTTTTCTAGAAATTCCCTGAAATGTAGATTATTCAAATTAATTAGGATGTTGGCACTGAACATCATGGTAGGCTATACAAATCCATCTTAAACGTTTTTCATATTTTCATATTATGTTGGTACTGGTTCTTTCGGATTACGTTGAACACACTTTCTGTGCCTTTTAGTATTGAAGTGTTTTTCACTGCACTATTTTTGTCACTTTTACGTTCATTTAACACAATTTATATGTAATGTTGTCTATATTGACAGTGAAAATATTAGTTAAAATATCCTCAACTATGCCCTGCAATATTACACGCTTGAGCGTCTTACCTAAGGCATTTTATCTCTGCAGTAAACCTCCAATCAGCCACAAAGATGTAATTATTTAAATAATACGACTAGTAAGAGCAGTGATCGATAAGACTACTCACTACGATTTTGACTTTCTAGAGGAAGAGGGCAGAGGATGTGTAACTATTTTGTATACGAACGTACCTGTACCTGCGCTTTGACGTCACATAACTTCGAATAAGACAACTTCATTCTAGTTTATAGGAATCTGGAATACGGAGTCTAGTCATAATACTTAACATATGGATTTATATTTCTTTTGAGTATTGATTTTAATTAAAAGTCATAGTATTTATGCAAATCTGGCTTTCAGGTAGTAGCTCCCTGTAAAGCAGATTTGAATAATTTCAAGGAAAAATTGTTCCGGGGCCGGGTATCGATCCCGTGTGCACTCATAGTTGAGTTCTGGCGTCTTGTCAGCTCATGTGAGTTGTGTGGATATAAAGGAAAAATTGTGACGGTGTCGTGTATAGTTCCTGGGGTAGCTCAGTCGGTAGAGCTTTCGCGCGCTAAGCGAAGGGTCCCGGGATCGATACCCGGCCCCCGGAACAATTTTTCCTTGAAATTATTCATAGTATTTGTTTCATTTCTCAAAATTATCTTCATGTACATTACAATAAAATATAAAACGTTGGATGAAATAAATAAAATTTGTTTTACATATGCTCAAATAGGCTACATCAAATTACATAAATTTGTTCTTCGCTTGTTAAGAATAATATATTTGCGTGTATATCAATAAATGCTCAGGATTTAGAAGTGGATTTACAAGTTTTAAGGAGTACATTATATGAAATAGTAACATTTTAATAAATGGTCGACATATTTCAGATGATAATGAATTTATTAAATAACTGAGAATGTTACTGTACTTTTTCCTTTCATTCTAAACAATACAATCTTTATTTGTTCAAAAATGCACACACACGTATTTATTTCCACTAGTCAAGTGTTTTAAATACATAATATAACACACTTTTTGTAGATTATTGCATTGCATTAGCTATATTTTACAATTTATTTCAAACACAGATTGTTCCATACATTGTTAATGGCACATAGTTGTTCCATCTGTATCTGTCATGTATCTGTTGACAGTTGTGACAGTAATCGGGTAATTTTCCGTAGTGGAAACATGGTAAGAGTAGAACACACAATTTAACATAAATGTAACGTCCAGTTACGCTAACAATGTGAAAATTTGACAAGTTTGCAACCAATTTCAACAAATGTTATTTTAATCTGACATTTTATAGCAAACAACGAATGAAAGGAAACCTTAATGCGGCTCAGAAAGCTGGTATTTACAAAACGTTTCATGTTTTTATTCCAAATATATTACATTTATAATAATTATTTTTCCATAACATTACAACTTTTGAACATCAGTTACTAATCACATAAGATATTACGCCTATATCACAATATTTATGTTATAGACGGAATATGTTTAATTTTTACTCTTAATTTGGATGTCTTACAAGTATTGGTTTCAATCAGTGAAAATACAATCAGAAAAATAAAACGCCAAATATAATCTATATTAAAAATTATTTAAAATGTACACTACGTAGTTAATTTTTCAAACTACATTATACTGTATAAAATGAAATATATTCTGAGGTAGATGAGTTAAAATATTAAAGAAACGCATTTTCAAAAATATAAACGTAACACTTACTCAGAATTACCAAATAAATTAATACACAGTGTTACTATAAATGATCTTTCCAATTACAAACTTGAATAACTATCGTTAGGAGACACTTATAAACATGATATTGGTATTAATGGAAAGAGAAACTCAAATATTTTTTGTTATCCGTTCGGTTAAATCATATGTGCTAAATATGCTAAATCAGAAAACATTAGGAAACATGAAATTGGTATCAATATAAACAGAAACTCGAACAAATTTTAAAAATGTTCACTGGAAAACATGAAACAGAAAGAGAAACATTTGACTCACAACCGTAAGTAAGTCACATGTGCTCAATGTGAGCTCCTTGTGTCACACGACACACATCAAGTCTGTAGTCTGCAGTCAATTTCCTGCCATACACGTTGTAGCATTGGACCATCCACCAGTGCAATGGCCTCTGTGATGCGGACACGAAGATCCTCAATGGTAGGCAGTAATAGTGGCTAATACACTTGTTGTTTTATAAAACCCCACAGAAAAAAAAAATCACAAGAAGTGAGAACGGGGGAACGTGGAGGCCAATGCAAACATTCTAAATCTTCACGGCCAGCACGTCCAATCCATCTTCTTGGAAGTCGTGTATTCAGTTCGTTTCTGACATCTAAGTTGTAATGGGGCGGTGCCTCATCCTGCTGAAAAAGGAGACCTTCGATGTCCTGTTCCAGTTGTGGAAGAAGCCATAACTGTAACATTTCTAGGTACGAATTACCTGTGACTGTCGCCTCGACAAAAAGAAAGGGCCATACTCCTTTTCACGGCTGACAACAGACTGGGATATGTAAAAATCTAGGACACAAAATACCCTCCTGTCTTCGTTTGCAGCCATTTTTTCTGTTATATCATCTCCTAGCAACGAAATTAATAAATATGCGACAGGTTCACCAACATAAAAATTATTTGAGTTTCTCTTTCCATTGATACCAATATCATTTTTCTAAGTGTCTCCTAAGGATAGTTATTCAAGTTTGTAATCGAAAAGATCATTTATAGTAACATTGTACTCCTTTTGATTCAAGCCTATTGACCTTCAATAAGTATTCTACGATGAAGGAAGTTTATCATTAATTTTAGTAATTTAAGAATGTATTCTATAGGCAATCCATAATAATTTTTCTTCATAATTATAACTCAGAAGTAGTTATAGGTCATCTTAATTTTTAGAGTTTGTAATATCATGACTCGAGAGGCAGAGCTGTTTGTAACTGTTAAAAGAATTTATTCTGTTCTTCAAATTTAAAATACATATTTAAAAAAATTACGTATCACCATTAGGATTATATGAGACAAAACCATCGATAAGTTATTGCATATTTTTCGTAAAGAAAACTTCAGACATGAGTAGGCTTGAATAATTTTACATATTTACTTGCATCTATATTGTTTTACAAGTAACTAACCACACATTAATACTCACTTGAAAATTCGTATAGGGTACACTGTAAAACAATGATTTTTCAGAAGTGCATGTGAAGTTACCTTAAATGTTATCTTTGTCAATTTTGTTTCAGAATGTTAATAATATTTGAGTACAGTATATAATTAAACCCTATGTAGGAATTCATTTTATTAAGATGATTGCAGCAGATCTTTGATCATAGAGAGGAAAATGCTGAAACTTGTATTTGTTTCGATCAAATGTGTTCTTTAACTTACGATAACAAATGCAATAGGGTAAATGTTGGTAATACTGTGATAGTTCTTTTTAAGTAATTATTACAATTTTACTGAGCGAGAGGAAGATTGTTTTTTTTTTTTTTTTGCGTGAACGTATTAAGGGAGTGTTCGTGGACGCACAAAACCGGTCTTTCCATCGCTCAGTAAAATTGTAATAAATTCTCAAAAAAGAACTATCAGAATACTACTTTATCACAGTATTACCAACCTTTACCCTATATAGTATTCTAAAGAATTTCCAATATTTAATTATTTGACTTGATCAAAATTGATTTCTTTTCTCACTTTTGACCATAATGTTTCTAAATTGTTAAAGTTTTTATGGATACAAAAAATATGTCGCCAAATGATGTGCATTATAAATACACATTATATGATTACGATCTACTTTTAAATTTTCTTTATCCCTTTCAAACTTTGGCTTGAAGAATTTTCTTCTTCGCTAAGAAATTCACAAACTCAGTTTAGTCACAGAATATTAAACGAGATCTAAGGTATCTGCAACTGATTTCAAATTGAAGTTAGTCTATTTTTTTTCATACTCTTTCGCGATCGTATTTTGTAAGTTGCAAAGGTTCCGTCTTTTCTTCTTCGTCGCCGTTTACAGGACTGTTCGAAGGAGAACGTTCAGGGCGTGGTCTAGAGTTCTCCATACGGTGCTGAAAAGACAGTAGCTTCGAGCGACCTTCCTCTTCGTCGTCCGTGTGGTCGTTGACATTAATCTCTTCAGAATCTGACGAACTATTTGACGCGTAGCCGTATCCCGGCGACGACGATCCGTACGATGTCGAAGCCAACATCCGGTGGTTGGGAAGTGCCTTGAAGGCGCTATTTTCTCCTCCCATCTGCAGCAGTAGCTGCGTTGTCTGACTCAAACCCACTCCGGAGGCTGCTGAATGCAGATGATGATGACGTACTAGAGTAGTATTGTTGCAAAGGGTGGAGGGTTGTGGAGAGCCAGGGGTGGAAACGCCCCCCGGAGAGCCAGGAGTGGTGGTTGTGCAAGTGGTGTTGGAAGTGGTGCTGGTGGTGTTGATATTGTGGTCTCCGTACGGTGCAGAGGTTCGAGGTGGGGGTGTTTGTTGCGAGGGTGGTGGGGGTGGTGAAGAGCGTTTTAGGAGATTCATGCGCTGGTGACGTCTCCATTTTGCACGTCTGTTGGAAAACCAAACCTGGGAGTCAATGGGAAAGTATAACAACTGTGTTTTAGTTATTTGTTCTCCTTCCAAAATACAAAACACATTAAGAGATAGACTGGAGTCCATGTTACAGTAGGCTATTGAAAACAAATTTACGTTCATTGTCAACCGAGAGAGAGAGAACTTGCAGTCCGTTTATGTAATAAAGATGTACAAATTATTTTTATAAAATAACAATGTTTAATAGCTATCAGTGATAAACTTTACAAATTCGTAATTCTCTTAAAATATAGGGAGAACTCCAGGTTTTAATAAAACCAATTATTTATGTACTTGTGAATAAAACGCATTTCTAACATTTAATTTTTTGTGACTGTGAGTACAACAGATTACTGCAACAAAGACTCTTTCCTTGAGGTCCTTTTATGTACCATTTCTATCAGCACGTAACATTACATTCACATAGATAATTATAATTTTATTGTTATATTTGGATACACATCGATTAGCAGAATTATACTTCATTCCATAATGTCTGACAGGAGAAGTAAACATTGCCGGCAGAGGAGAAGAGAATTATAATTGCTATTCAACCAATGGCAGAGGTCTTATTCCACGCTTGAATAGAATGAGACCTCTGCCATTGGTTGAATAGCAATTATACTTCTCTTCTCCTCTGCCAGCAATGTTTACATCTCCTGTCAAACATTATGGAACGCAGTATAAATGGGACCAGTTATATATATATATATATATATATATATATATATATATATATATAGTTTTGGTGGTATTCAGTTGTTCGATTAAACAGAACCTAGAAGTCATAGAGTGCATACAATTTAAAGGTTTCTGTAAGATAATTTTACCATTAAAAGCGAACAAGTTGCAGTAGGCCTACTTAAGACAGAACGGAATTGGATTTGAAGTTTCTTATTTGTTTATTTTCCCAATATGATTTTTGGCTTTCTCTCTTTCAAATGGTATATCACATGTGACTATTATATTGTATTCATTTTAATTTTTAAATTTTCTGAGAAAGCGCATGCAAGTTTTAACTTTAATTTCATTCTTCATAAATTAACATATTTTTGGAGAGAAATTAGGGGAGAGTTGGGTAGTATCGGACATCGGATAATATCGGACAGTGCGTTTCTTTCATCTACCCCCAGATCAACCTGAATGACATGGTTACGTTTCTGTGATGTCCCATACAGTAACGTAACCATGTCATTCAGCTACTACCATCTGGAGGTAGATGAAAGAAACGCACTGTCCGATATTATCCGATGTCCGATACTACCCAACGCTCCCCTATATATAATATATATTTTTCAAACATATTATTTCATTTTCATATTTAAAATATTACAGTATATCACATGATTATACTAAAATTCGATGATGTTCGGGTAAAGAAGGTTAAGTCATTTTTGTGAAAATGCAGTTTTGTTTCCCAGATGAATATGCAAGTGGATTACAAAAAATAAAATACTGTCCGCATTTCACGAGAAGATCCGAGCAAGGAATGCGAGTTTTTCCCCCACTCTTATATCCTACCCCCGACACGGAACCGACCGGCCATTATCTGAGCCTTGTTTGTACCAGCCGGCCAATGACAACACTCCCATCCACCTACTCCTTCAGGAACGATGAGCTACTGGCTTACTCTCTCCTCTTACCCCGTAAGGACCATACTCCCCTCGCAGGGATCCTCTCGTGAAATTTGGACAGTAGTAGCATTTGATATGTTTTATGTATGTAGAAAATTATTTACAGTAAGGGTACGAAGTTTAGTTTCCAATTAATTATCTTTAAACTCATTTTTATGACTTATCTCCCTTTATTCAAACACCATAGAATTATTTCCATGTTAATTTATCCTTTTTTCTGATGAGGAGGTGTAGTACTATATAACTTATGTGTATACACATATCTCTCTTATTTTAAACGTTCATTTTCAGTAAGTTCAATTTTTTCACACAGGAGACGCCTTCTCTTAGCTTCTATTTAATCTAAAAAAACTTAAATTTTCAGGAATTGTTTATTTGAATGTTTTACATTTATAATGAAACTATTTTTTTAATTTCTTAAATTCACGGATGTTATAGGGGACAATGTACTGAAAATCTTAAAAAAAAAAAAATATATATATAGGCCTACAAATAGGGAAAAATTATTCCTTTGTAAGAAATAAATTAAAGAACTACTGTTTCAGTATAAAGTCAAATTATATGTTCATGAGCTCTAAAAATATCAACTGTCTAGCTTCAACAGTTTTTGATAAAATGTTTCAATGTAAGATATAATTATTTGACATTGTACGAATAGGCAATTCCGTGTTCCCTTAATAGAAATGATACGGTACATTTTTGTGTGAAGTAAGAGTAAGATTACAAAACTTTAGCACACTACAGAACACAGCACAACACTTTTCAAATTGAAAAATTTGTTCGCGTTTACTGAAGTAAAATGACGTAGTCTACCTGCGCTAGAAAATTGTGAAGCGAACTTGAATTTTTAGCTAGCAATAGACATTCTGAGGGAGAGAGCTGTTAAGCTATTTTTAGAAAAGGCATATTGACGTCAGATGATTAACAGCAGGAGGTTTAACTCTCATGATGCAAGGTTTATTATCACGAAAGTTTCTTAGTTCACTGTGGTCGGAGGTTGCTAGCCTTATTGCGATGCTAAAGATGAAAAAAAAAATGGATCTAGCCTACGTGTTGCAATTGTGACAATTTTAAACAGAAATTATGAATTCAAAGTATTCGTTAGTTTTATAACATTCATAGTGTTTTACTGCAAACCCAACATTCTCCAGTCTTCTGTATTTTCTACCTTCCTCTTTGTCTCATGATTCATATATCTTAAGCCGTCTATCATCTGATATCTTCTTCTACCCCGAACTCTTTCTCTTCACCATTCCTTCCAGTGTATCCTTCAGAAGGCAGTTTCTTCTCAGCTAGCGACCCAACCAATTCCTTTTCCTCTTTTTGATCAGTTTCAGCATTGATATTCCAATCGCAATCAAAGCATTAAGTCACTTTTGTCCAGCAGGTCAGTGATAAGATGTTTGAATCTGATACTCACATAAGTTGCTACGCTGTTGTGAAAAAATCGGGTAACAGAAGGATTGTGTTGTCAATGGTTTATATTTATATGAATATTATTTTAAATAAAAAAATCATATGTGGCATATATTTTGTGATTACACATTTCATTTAAACTGACAAATCATTATGCGTTTCTTTGGGGAATAATATGCAATAATTAATAATAGTTAATGATAGTATAATGAATACCTCTAATACCGATCGGGCAGTGTAAGATGAGATGTAGTTTCGAATTTTGCCGCTAGGGACAACATTCGTCTGTAGGCCTAATTTCAATATTTTCTCGGCAGTATATATTATTGGGTTGGATGTCTTCTGATGTGTTTAGCTATTCTATCATTTAATAATGTGGAACACAAGGAAGTTACTTGCACTGGTAAGTTCCGAGGAGGAATTACAGTAGGTAGTTTTAAATGAAGTAATCCACTCTGTTAAAATCTCAAAACTGCTGTTCTTGGGAAATGTGTTCTTACCCAATCTGTTATAGCGTGAGAAAAAAATAAATACAATACTGTATATAAGAAATGGACTAGAGATTCAAAAGGAGAAAATGTTAGTTCGGATACTTAACGTTCCAGGTAACTGACTTTCGGATAATGGATGTTTGACTGTACAACCAGTTATAATTAATCCAACATCGATAGGCCTATAGAAGATATTTTGATTTGGTTTCAAAGAACATGTGGATGTATGAAACGTTGAGTGATAAAAATGAAATATTGAAATTAAATTTTCTGGCATAATTGCCCTATTTCTCCAGTCGGACGGATAACCTCGGAGGCATTCCTGAATGCAGTGCTTACAGTTGCCTTAATCCTAACAGAGCCATTTCCTATCTCCGGACGAGTACATGACAAACCCCAGCGCCCTTAGTCCCAAGCCCTTAGAAATTATTTCAGCATCGGAAACTCGTACTATCTCCCAAGACTTCACCGCAGCCTATTCTTACTATTGTAGTTGAGTCCTATAGTTTCAAACGTGTCTTATCCCGAACAATAGAAAATTAATCTGCCCGCCGAGCGCTTCAGTCTGTACGGGCTTGAATACGTACCTCTGGCTTACAAAATTTTATGCAGGTATACGCTTAAAAATGATCCTTACATCATTGTTGCACGTTACACCTCGTTTAGAGGCTAGAAATGCTCGCGCTTGATATGTCTGTGATATGCCAATAACAATGTTGATCATTAAATGAGTCGTCCTCGGTAGCGTAGTTGGTGTAGCGCTGGCCTTCTATGCTCGAGGTTGCGGGTTCGATCCCGGCCGAGGTCGATGGCATTTAAGTGTGTTTAAATGCGACAGGTTCATGTTAGTTGATTTAGTGGCATGTAAAAGAATTCCTGCGTGACAAAATCCCGGTACACCGGCGACGCTGATACAACCTCTGCAGTTGCGAGGGTCGTTAAATAAACAATAATGTATCATTAAATAATTTAAATTACATGTAATCATATTTGGTCGCAGAATTTTTCAGAAATGAAGTTAATGATTTCGAATTTATATGTATATAATTCAAGTATGAAATTAATTTAAGCGTACTGTGAAGAAGTGTATTTTATATCCGTTCCGTATTTCCGTCATCAAGTTGACATTAGCACCTCGATAATTTACTCTTCCATTAAGGCATATGTCGGCAAAGCATTAACTCCCACAACAGGTGTCTTGTACAAATTTAAGTAGCTAAAGGTTGACTTGCTTTTAATGAAAACAAAAAGGTCTAAGAAAGATATCTTTATGATAATCGTATATCTTAACATGATTGTGCACTAAAAAGCATTGAATTACCATGTAGATAATACCGTGATAAATCTTTAATAGACAGAGAAGGAAGTAACACATTTACTGCTGATTTATGAATTGTGCCCATTCTTATTAATTTTGACCTTGCCCTAATTTCTTATCTTCTTTATAATTAGTCTGAAATTGGGGAACGTATCTGCGTGTCTGGTAAGAGGATACTTTCCGTGCCTTTCATAATAATGCATAATTAATTTTCTGCAAGCTGTCCTCAATTTGTGTGATGATGTGAAAAGTAGGTAATACGTAATGAAGATTAGATGCAATGAATCTCCATTATAGTTCTATATTTAGAGAATGAGGCACGCATTTGGTCATCTTTGTAGCCTAGTTGGCAGAGCACTGGCTTACAATGACTGCGGGTTTGTATCTCAGTGATAGCGGAGTCGTATTTTTGATGGACAAACCTAAGGTTACAGGGAGTTTTCTCGGGATTCTTCCGTTTTCTTCCATTATTTCACAGTCACTCTTCATTTCAGTATTCGTTTTACTTAGTAGATTTACCCAACGCAGTGCGGCGTGAATTGGTATTATGGTGGCGTACAGATAATATTAGTCTGGTTCGAATCCCGATCGAGACAAGTTGTCTAGTTGAGATTTTTTCCGGGGTTTTCCCTCAACCCAGTATGAGAAAATGCTGGGTAACTATCGTAGCTGGACCCCGGACTCATTTCACCGGCATTACCACGATTTCATTCAGACGCTAAATAATAACCTGAGATGTTAATACAGCGTCGTAAAATAAACCACTAAAACCCACATTAATCTGAGAAAGTATTGCACGCTTTCGGTCGAGAGTGAAAGGGTATTCTCATGGGACTTCATCGGACCCTTGGGTTTATATGGCTGAATCAGTAAAAGACATCACAGAGCTGACTCGCAATCTTTCGGAATTCACAATTATTACTAAATAAGATAAGCTAATGATAATGTTTATGTTTTGTGACAGCTAGTTAATGTTTCAATATTAAACAGTATGCTTACTTACGACCCATCAAAAACTTTTTCATCCCTAATTACGATGGGATGAGCTCCATAATTTTGTTTTAATAATGATAATAACATTTTTTTATTTTATTTTGCTAGGTTATTTTACGACGCTTTATCAACACCTTAGGTTATTTAGCGTCCGAATGAGATGAAGGTGATAATGCCGCTGAAATGATTCCGGGGTCCAGCACCGAAATTTACCCAGCATTTGCTCATATTGGGTTGAGAGAAACTCCGGAAAAAACCTCAATCAGGTAACTTGCCCCGACCGGGAATCGAACCCGGGCCACCTGGTTTTGCGGCCAGACGCGCTAACCGTTACTCCACAGGTGTGGACAATATAATAATAAATGATAATGATAATAATAATAGTGGTAATGACCATGGTGATAGTGATGATGAGAATGATGATGATGATGATGATGATTGACGGTGGTCCAGAATCACAACTGAGGTTTTATAATGTAATGACTCTATGGCAATTATGTGAGTGAAATATGAGCTTATCGAAAGAATAATATGTCCAGAATTAAAACATTAGAAATGAAATTCTTATAGGCAATAAAAGCGACACGATATTAAATTAAGATATAGCCTATACTTACTAACCGAATTTAAAACAGCATAATCATCAAGAGATCCTACAAGAAGTTGAAAAATATAAAAATGAATGTGTCATGTAAATAAAATATCAGATGAACGTATTCCAGAAAAAAAAAAAAAGATGGATTTCATATTATCGTCTGAATAACGTTAGTTGGAAGGCCTAGACAATGTTTTTATTATTGAAGTTGGAACAGGCTTTGAGCCTATCCCTTAAAGGAAGTAGTGATAGTGATAGTGGTAGTTGTACTGATCGTAATGATAGTATCAGTAGTAATAATGTTAGTTCAGTGGTAGTATCAGTGCTAGTAGGTCTAGTGTTAATAGTGATAGTACCAGTAGTCGTAGTGGTAGTGTGATGGTAGTATCAGTAGGCCTAGCGGTAGTAGTATCAGTAGCAGTAGTAGAAGATATTTAAAATACTGTACATAGAACAAAGCTATTCCTATATCATCGAACACATTTCCATGTTCGCACACAGTAACACTGTAGGTCACACAGCGAAAACAACGTTACCCTAGCTTTTTGCGCTAGTCCGATTCTTTCTTCGACGATTGATACTGACTATAGCCGTGGGAGGATGCTGTGTACGAAAGATTACTTGATATTTCACGTTTCATTTGCTAAAAGCTTGTATTTGTCTATAGATTGGAGACAAATTCAGTCAAATAAGTGGATAGTTTTTCTGGCTAATGTGCGTTATGTCGCATAGTTGGAAACTATCGGCTCTACCGTCTGCAATGTCCTGTAAGATATGATGGAGAACAAATCTTAATAGTGTTCAATTACAGTAGAGCATCGATTATCCGAAACAATTGGGGACGGGGGATGTTCGGATAACTGATTTTTCGGATAGCCGATCATTTAAGAAAACAAATTGTACCGGACTACCGGTGTCATAGGAGCAGTATGAAACAAAGAAACACAGATATTAAACACAATGGTATGGCATAGTTGCGCCCCGCGGTCAATTGGGAGGCCTAGGCATGGCATAATTGCGCCCCGAAGAAACCAGGTAGCAGAAGGGACATGGCATATTTGCGCCCCGATGGGAATAGTACACACGAAAGTGATTGTCGTAAAATGAATAAATTACTTAAAAATATTACAGTGATAGCTGCATTGATATCAGGTAGGCCTAGCATATGATCAATTTTGCTATTTAAAATAACACTTTTTTATCGATCACACACAATAAATGAACTGAATTTTTTGTTTGTACATCGATATCTTAACCCTACGGTACAGGGTTTCGAAAATTGAAACTTATAACCATTGTGAATTATTAACTCTTTACCCCTTCCACTAAACTTAACATTCATTTTAAATTAACCTCACTATACGTCACAGACGGTGTGAAAATCACTAATAAAATGTCAAGACTGCAAAGGCCCCATATTCCAACGGCTCACTAATTTTAATATGTCAGTTAAGAAAGTACTGCCAACTTCATGGTGTTCATTTTAACGGAAGACTATTGATAATCACTGCATAAACATTATAAAAACAGTTAATAAAGTACTGTCAACTTCATGGTGTTCATTTTCGGTATCGATAATGAATATTAAATCGAATAAGAAATCAGTAAGGTTGGTTGATTACGAGGCTCGAGTTTCCGTAGTGTCTTTTTCTCTACCTATTTCGTCGGAGCGCAACTATCCCATGCCCCTTCTCTCTACCTGATGGGAACGGGGCGCAACTATGCCTACAAAACAGGGACCCTTTTTTATCTGCTGCATTTTATCTGACCGTGGGGCACAACTATGCCCTGCCCTAAACTTAAAACTGTAGACACAGTATAGGCCTATATTTTGTATCACACGTCTTACAAATTACACAGAGAACTGACTAACCTAGTTTGACAAGTTCAGAATGGTCATTAAAGTAGGCATACAGTTTAGGAAAAGAAGATATTTCTTTTTTTGGCTTCAGAGTTGAGACTCGTTTTTTGCCGCTAAATCTCGCAAACAGCGCTAGCGAAACTTCTACATGGTGCGAGCGCAAATTTGAATTTACCGACTGGAACTCTTTCGGTTAATCGATGTCTCGGTTGATCGATGCTCTACTGTAGTCAGAACACTCATTTCGAAAGGTAATGGATACATAGTTTGATTTTGGCTATTTCTGTAGCATGAATAATACACTCAGGGAAAATGTAGCCTAATTGTTGGTACAAATCGTGTTTGAGTTTTGAATTTAAGATAACACATATTGGTTTTAATCGTAAAATTTTGATGACAAGTATGCCAGTGGACGGTTATTTAAACCTATTGATGAAGATCATTTCTTGTTTCCGATACTGTACTTCAGTTAGTCACAAAGACACTTCAAATGAACGCATTCTCTTTAATATTTTCCTGCACCATCTCAATACTCCAAATGAAATAAAATTATTGAACATCTCTACCATATTAATTTTCTTGACAATATTAAATGGCTCAACTCATCAGAGGTGATTGGGTCATTTTCTGTATTCTTAGCTTCTGACGAACCCTGCTGCACCTTCCCGCCCTCAGATCTCCATAAAGAGATCTGGTTAGCCATATCTACATAGCTCAGAACGTACGTACATTGAATTGCTTCGGAGTCACTTGTCTTGAATTAAGGTCAACCTGTCTGAGGCAGTAGATCACTCTTAAGGATCGCTTGATCACACTCTTCATGAAACAAACATCTGATTGGTGGATATGTTTTCCTTCTTTGGACCAATCTAGTTCCTTATTTGTTAGTTCATTGTGTTAATATCTGAATATATCTTTCCGTTTCGATCACTTATCAAGCTTGCTATTGTGGAGCGTTTAGTTGTAATACCACAGTCTACTATATAGTCACGAAGCTTGGGATGATTTTTTGGCAACGAGTTGCATTTCTCGCGATAGTTGCTAGCCGCTTGGAGCGCTGTGAGTACTAGGAACAATAGACTGTGTCACTGCCATCGTGATCTAATGCAGAGCTTAACCCGATCACGAAGGACGGCGTTTCGACCATATAAATTAATTGGAATGCATAAGGAGTAACATATATTTCTCTAAAATGTAGTGTAATTGCAGTAATAAAATTTAAAATAATAATTAGGGGACACTTCAGACATAATTCCTTGCGAGTTAAGGTGTAATGTTATTTTTGGTGTGAAAATTACGTTGTTTGTATGTATAATACCTGCCTTTATTTCGATTAAATATTGCGAAATTCTTGTACATTCATTTATGCACGATACAATAATTTTCAGTTGCACCGCACGAATATTTAGATATGTTGAAATTATAGGTTATGTTTACTGTACCAGTTTCCCCTTTCTGTCTAATTTTAGTGGTCTCCAATGCCCTGTCACTACATATGTATGTTATGTCATATGGATATTATAGGTTATGTTTACTATATTTAACTTATATTCCTATATTCGCAATTATACATTATAATTAAACATAATGTCATGTATGACACCCGTCACATTCTATGTGTCTGTATTTTAATACTACAATTGAATACTGAATTATTGTATTTATCTACTACCTAAGAGACGAAGTAGGCCTAACACAATCGTACGTACACTAATTTCATAGGAGTGGTATGGTAAATTTTCTGTCTACAATTAAGGAATGTAGATGTGCTAAATTAAAATCACAATATAAATTCGTTTTTATTGAACGTCAAAATAGCTTCCATTCTAAACTTGAAATGTTGACGCGAACAGATAATTTTAACATGTAGAATTCTCTTCACATTAAAATAACATAGTTTTGTAATTATTTCTGCAACATATTATGCAAGAAGAAGTAAACGTAGCTTATGGACAAATTACACTAAATAAAGCTTAGAAATGATACGCAATAAAGTTATAATATAATATTTCACTGACCTCCATACACTGAAATAAAAAAAAAACGAACAAACATTACGGCTTGGTCTAGATCGAAAAAGCATTGACTGTGCCGTATTTCGCATTTTTATGAAAAGCTATGTGAACTGTGAAATGTTCGTTATCGGTTGTAATAGGCCTAACTGTAAATGGCTAATATACAATAATTTGAATAATAATATGGGACAAGGAGACGTTTGTAGTGCTATAAATTGTAAGAAAAATAGGTTAGAGTTATCCTTCTTCCCAAAGATCCAGGAAGGTGAGTTTATAGAATATAATATATATTTTATGAAAATAATATATAAACCTGATGTATTTCATATTTCAATAATGAAAGGAAGGTGTTAATTTTTTCAAAAGAACACGATATCGAAAGTACAATACATTTTATCGTCTGCTAGGGAAAGGGTCTGTGATGGGGCGATAGTAGCGATCCTGGTGGTGAGCAACTATCTATGGATGCATATTTCAACTGTCTATGTTTGCATATTTAGTAAGTATTAAGCTTCGTGACTGTATATAGTAGACTGTGGTAATACTCTACCGAGGCCAGTGGAGTCTTGCAGCCCGGAGCGCCACTTGTACTTCTCCAGCGTTCGTATAGCGTCATCACGATAGTTCACATTACGCCCGCGTCTCCTCTCGCCTCGGTCGAGTTATAATAAGCAATACTCTGTGTCTATTCGCACAATTCTGATCTACTCTCATACCCTGGCAAATGCACAGTTTTTAAGCGTTGAAGAACATTCTTGTCTATGTAAATTTATTACGACACTGATAATTTGAGAGCTACAGTACAATTTATTCATATTCGATCATGACTTGCTTATTCATAGCAATCAGATATTACCATCGTCATGTTCACCGCTGTGGAGTAACGGTTAGCATGTCTGACCGTGATCGAGCTGGCCAGGATTCTGACCCTGTTTGGAACAAGTTATCTGTTGAGGTTTTTCCGGGGTTTTCTCTCAACCTATGAAGAGAAAATGCTGAGTAACTTTCGGCGCTGGACTCCGGACACATTTCGCTGGCATTATCAATTTCATTTCATTCAGATGCTAGATAACCATCGCAATTTATAAGTCGTAAATAACCCAATTAAAAAAACACCACCGTCATTTTCTTTCATGAAGTAGGCCACCCGTTTCTGTTTCGTTAAGCTCGTCTGAATTTCTAGGCATTTTGAAAGTTCACTAGTTTTCATGAGTACTTTCTTATGGTATGACTTGACACTTAAGAATACCTTTAGAAGTTTCATTAGAAGATAGTACTGGAACTCACTAGGATTCAGAAGATAACGGTAATAACATCGAAACTGGTCAATCAGGTACAACAACACCAACATTTAAAATATTAACACAGTGAAATCGTTATTCAATTTAAATAATTTCATAGTTCATCAGTGATTATATGTATCAAAATAATAGTGTATTCAGTAATGAAGTTTAACCTATTTATTTGTTTTTATTTTATTACTCAAAACATTAATAAAAATGGAGGTAACTACAGTGAAATAAATCAGTTTGTTAACAATGTGTCCTCCAACAACAGAAAGTCATTGTTAGTGTAAGTAGAGATTATTTTCGACTGCTCTACTTTCTGTTTGCAACCATGATAGATTCATGATTGTTTTATTTAAATTGTTGAAGTTAAGTTGCAGCAAAACCTATATCTCATGTGACTATGTTTCAAGTGCGAAAAATTACTGTAGGCTACTTATCTTATTGTTAAAATGTTGTGCATTTTATTATTAATACTTGTTTTTTTTTTTTTTAATTTTACAGAAAGTGAAGATTATGCTCTGAGATTTTAAAGTTCCAGTCTGATAAATAAGGTTTAATTTTAGAAAGACTCCTGTCAGTAGGTTAAAATAATAGTTTTAGATCTATCACTGTTTAAATATAGCAATGTATCGTAAAATCAATACTCCAGGAAATAAGGGACGAAATTTTAACCTACTAAGACACTTCAAATCTATTTCTCTAAAATTATGTTAATGAGGATAAAATTGAAAGCTCAGGAATGAGAATTATGAGACGGCTATTAGGAGTATCTCTAAGAGACAGAGTGAGAAGTGCACTGGGTATAAGAAGTAGTAGAGTGCGGGAGGCAATTCAATACCAATAGAAATGGCAAGAGCATGTCAACTGAATGTCCCCTGACAGATTACCGCAGCAAGCGTTTTTTAGAAACCAATTGGAAGACGAGATAAACGACGGCCGAGAACCAGACAGAAAGACCAGTTTCAAGAATGAATGTCTTTGGCGCGCAACGGGATAAACCCCAATTCTTAGAAAGGAAGAAGAAGAAGACGAAGAAGAAGACGACGATGAAGAAATTTGTTAAATTTGAAAAATGAAAATATTGACCATTTTTTATCATTGCGAATGCGAATGTCGGTTCATACTTAGAGTCTATGCTATAATCGACACCTCAAACGTCCGGATCGGTTGAGAACTCATGAATTCTGCGCATAAAATGGCCGCCGAAAAGCAGTTTTAGATGCATGTTTTCCCCTACCTCTCTTTCTAAGCCGTTAAGGATCCGACCAGTTTCACGTGGATGTTTACGGTTATGGAACTCCTTTGTCTACATGGTGGTATACTTATCGTTTCGATATGTTTATTTATTCGACAGTTATAATTCTAATGTAACACATTTTTGGACATCGTTACCTAACGGTTGGCGCCCTACCGCGTCGAATACAAAAAGACGTAGTTTAACATCAAAATTTTATTTTATTGCGTTTGGAATCGAAACAGTCCGCTTGGATAGAAAGCACGTACGCTTTCTGCAAGTTCAAGGTCGCGGGTAATAAGTAGGCCTAGGTCTACAGCAGCGGTGACCAAAACTCGAGGTGCAGTGATTACATGCGACAGACAGCCTATGAAGTAAGGAGACTGAGGAAAGGTACTTGGCATGAAAACTACAAACAGTGGTGGTTCCTGTATTAACATCTTGATCAATCCCGCGGATAAAATCTCAAGCTTACTGCACCAGTAATGTTACTGCTGTCATCAAGAGCCAGTGAATAATAGGCTATACGATTTCTCTTGCTTCTTTTTTTAACCTTCCTCTTGAATATAATCAGAAATTTTCTAAATTCTTCTCTCGGTACTTTGTCGAGAAATTCGTATTTTTTCAAAATTAAAAACTTTTTATGGACAAGTTATTAAAACTATTTTAATCATTACTGTTTTGAGAAATTCTGTTCTATGAAAAGGTTTTAGAGCACGAGATATTTCAAATCCCATTAGATAGCTGACCTCCTTAAAATTATTTATCTCATCTTTCTCTTCCTGGCTATGATTTAAGACATGTCAATTTCTGGCCTTTAACAGTTCGTTGGCACATAATATTCATCAGTTTTTCTAAATTATTATTATTATTATTATTATTATTATTATTATTATTATTATTAAATGAATAACTAATAAATAGTTTCCCTCATCTAAAAATTAAGAAGATTAAAATTGAGATAAAATCTAATAATTTTATCTTTCTAGAGAGAAGATCTAAAAATATCAATATTCATGCACGTACAGAAGAATAATTATTATAGAAACACATACTTAGTGGTCAGTAATAATAATATTAATAATAATAATAATAATAATAATAATAATAATAATACACTATTCAGCGTGGCAATTAATGTTTCTATATACTCGTAATTGAACCGTTGAGCAAAGTAAACACATTACACTTTGTCTGACAGAACAACAGAAAAGTTCTCCTTCTCATTCTTTACGAAACCACCTCTTACTGCTTGTAGAGACAGTTTGTAGAGCGACATGACACCGTCACTGCTTGCCTTCAGTACTTGAATGAAACACACAACACTGTACAGGAAACTCCTCGTACCCGTTTTAATGTCTGTGATTACACGATGTAATCACGACACACGCTTTGGTCACTCCTGGTCTACAGTTACAAAATTAATTTCGTTATATAAGAGCTGTTTATTCCTATTATTTTAATAACTTATTTTACGACGTTTTATCAACTGCTGTGGTTATCTAGCGTCTAAGTGAGATGAAGGTGATAATGCCAACGAAATGAGTCCAGAATCCAGAGACGAAAGTTACGCAGCATTTGCTCTTAGTGAGTTGAGGGAAAACCTCGGAATAAGCCTCAGCCAAGTTACTTGTCCCAACCAGGATTTCAACCCGGGCTCTCTCGTTTCACCATCGGCATGCTAGATATTACTCCACAGTCATGGACCCCCATTATACAAGATTGGTTGAAAGGCGACTAAAAGGAAGTAGAATCAAAGCATTTTCTGGTCGACGATCTTGTCATTTGGTTAACGGTGGCAAAAATTGTACTAAACCTGCAAAAATGTTCAAGTAACAGACTTCTGCAACATTGTAATATTTTTCGCTCCGAGGAGTGCACCTGTCCATTTGGTGGATGCGGACTGCAGCACAGAGCCGAGTGGTCTGTGGATTTGTATGGCGGTATAATTGTTATTAGCTAGAATTACAGCTGTGTTGGGGAGACAACGTTTGTCCCCAGGGGAGGTCAGTGTCTCTTCATGACTGAATCCTCAATTCTTGCATCTTAACCGACAATGAAGGACACATGTCAAATTCTCCCCTCTGAACATACACGAACCTCGTGAGGTGTCTTTCTTACAATTAGATGAGGGTAAAATTGGCTCTAATTAGCTCCTTTAGGTAGACTAGGCCTATAGTTAAAATGTCGGTATTTGTTTCAAGCCGATGTGTTCTTAACATTTTAAAACATTGTCCATCATTGTTCACGTAAATATATACAGCAATTTTAAAATCGCTTCCGTTGCAAATGTCAATAAGTTGAAAATTGTTGCTGAAAATACATTTTTTGAGTTAGGTAACTTTAAGAAAAAGGGTATAAATAAATGTATGAATACTTGGTCACATCTAGACAGATAACTGAAACAAACTGTCTCAAAATCTGATCAAGGCAGAGTTGCAAGTAAAAGTTCATTTTGAAGTGTCATGTATTGAAATTATTCTAGTTTCTTAAGGACAATCCTAGCATCATTTCTATAGCAAAACGTGAAAAGAAATACAGGTTTCAGAAGAATTAATGATGATTTTTCATTAAAAAGTTGATACTGTCTACTTAGTGCTTAAAATTTTCATTGTGCTGTGTTGTGGTTGTAGGGGCTATTAAATACTGTAACTGATGATCAGTATATACACTTTTATGGTTATTTCGTGTCAATATTTCTATTGAGACTCAAATGTAAAATTTGAAGCTAACAGAAAGTTGGATTCCTATTCGTAAAATTTTGAGATATTAGCTTTGCGGTGAGATAAACCGGAAGTGTGTATATTAAATAATTTCTGAGATACAGTTTTTTTTATACTTTACGCCCGGACATCCTGTATGTTTCCTCTTCTTCAGTTATTGTTATTAAAGGAGAAAAATTCGCTCCGGCGCCGGGGATCAACCCGGATCCTTGGTTTTACGTACCAACTGCTCTAACCACTGAGCTACACCGAAGTTTAATCTACAGCACAGATCGAATCCCTCTCCTTTAGTGTTTTTCCCTTCATGGCCTTACTCCATGTACGAGATATATGTTGATATATATTAAGTCAACTGCCATTATACAGGGACATAATTTTATTTTTAATAACATTTTAAATATTAACCTGTCTATACCTTTAGGGAACCGGAAACACCGCTTGCTTCCCCCTCCAAGACTGGAGTTCGATGATACTGGCGTAAAACACAAATCACTCTACTAGGTATAGGAAGGAAGAAAAGTAGTTCATCCATTTACGTAAACTAGGAAATATCGCGATCTTGAGTTTGATAATTTTCATTAGGTTTTTCTTTAATCAAAGTGCAGTACTGTATTAAGAATAAGTGTTTTTACTCACGAAGTGAATTATCCATGCGAACGTATTCATTATGCAGTGTATGTTATACTGTCTACAGCACATTAGCGTACAATATAGAGAAAGAAGTTAAATTGAAAAATAATCATAATATGAATATTTAAACACAATTTTGAAAATGGTGGCCGTTCATTTCGATACAGGCTTCAGTTCTTTTGTGCATATTATCGCACTATAGATCATTGCATCTAATTCCAATTGCCAGTTTCGTCCTTCGTACTAGTAACTCATGTTGAAATAATTCTGTATCTACTCTACGTACTGTAAATTCAATCTTCACTTCTGCCCGACCCGAAAATATAAAATTACTCAGACATGCTATCTACTGTCCGTCCAAGTGGTTATGCCGCAGGATTGTAGAAAGGGAGGAAATCACGTGACAGTTAATTACTTAACGAGGCCCTTTTATTTAAGTTAAATTAAACAGCTGTATAATATTACGTAAACTTCCAATTCCTAAGAGAAATTCATGTTTTCAGAAAGACAGCCCAGCTATTACAGAGGGGCGAGCAGAAGCAGGTGGAGGAAATCGGGATGCGACGTAGGCAAACGGACAGTACCTGTGCGAAAATATGATTCAATATTGAAAGCTCTTTCGTCACTGGAAAACGCGAACATATTTCTGGAACGTACTATACTCAGTAACTCAGTACTGCTTACTATCTGCGGTCTTGGTTCTGTGTGGAGTTGGAACTTCCTTAGTAGAAGGGGTGGGAGTGAAGTACATTCAAAAACTCAGGTACAATAAAAATTGAAGTAAAAATAAAATGATGTCCCTGTACAAGGAGCGCACTCAATTGAGTGGCTTGGTGGCCGGAATTCCACAGTACATGCACTGTTGTTACCATAATAGATCAATTCTGTAGGACCAAAATTAATCTTTAATAGATTCTACAGTTATATCATGTTCATCTGAGACGCATTGAATGTAATGTAGGCTTAATATTTATTTCATAGAAACGTTTAAGGGTTTTTTATGAAGTAGTACAGAATCAAGACTAGCACTGTCCTTGCCTTGTTCTTCAAGTGTTATTTAATTAAATAAATGCATGTTTGAATAATGATAATGATCTCCAGACCACCAAGTATTCAAATGTATGCGAATGAGTTTCTAATATGGCAATTGCAAGTATTAAAACAAGTTATGTAGCGCACTGAAAATGCATATGTTTCACGTGCCTCCAACCGCGTCATAAAATTTGCAACACAAATTAGTGTAATAAGATCACCTGCAATAAAGAGCCCAATTTCCTATCGCTGTATGACGTGAATGTATGTACCTGCACTCTGGCTTCGGAGAGGCTGGTCTTGGACGCCAGGCGCTCCCTCGTGCTCACGCACGGGTAGTGACTCTTCTCGAACTCCTTTTCTAGCTCCTCCAGTTGGTCCGGACTGAACGTCGTCCGGTTTCTTCGGAACTTGGGTTGGTCCGACCCGTCCAGGCTGCCCGTCTCGTCCTTCCCGTCAACATCTGCAAAACCAAATGTCACAATTTAACTTGGTTATAGCGATCATAGAGGTCACGGCTACAGTGACAGCCATTAAGGGACACTATATTGAAATTCCCAAAGTGCGTGTATTTAAATGTCCACTATGATGAAATTAATAACTTCCATATTTGTAGAGCTAGATTAACAAGTTTTTTGACTGGTATATCGTGTTAATAAAGACAAGTACACAAAATTTCATCCGCAAATGATAAGTTGATTGCGTTTTATTAAGATTTTAATAAAATATTGTATCGCTTTATATTAGAAATTTCTTACGTCACAATTTACATTATTTTTAACTGATACTTATATGTTTCCTTATGTGCGTGGGAACAAAACTTGCTATGGAGTTTTGCTGTTAAGTGAATCAGTAAGTGAATAGAACATTTTATTTAAAATAATCAATAAAATAATAATAATAATAGTAATAATAATAATAATAATAATAAATTTATAGTTATGTACAGATTCATTTTACGGCAAAATACACCAAGTTTTATTTCCATGAATATAAGGAACCATATAAGTGAATATCAGTTAAAAATAATGTAAATTGTGGCGCAAGGGACTTCTTATACAAATATATACAATATTTTATTAAAATGTTTATGAAACAAAAACTACTTACTAAAGGGATGAAGATTTGAACATATGTTATTATTAGACAGTGGATGCGGGATAACTTATCGTTGAATGTAAGTGCACATTTACTATATGTTACATTTTTTTCATTCAGACCATTGGCTCAACAGGTTTTAAACGTAAACAGACGACGTCAACATGCTACTCTGTCTCCGTACAGTCAGAAGGAAAAGAAAAATGAAGTACTGTAGCACATACCTCGTCATCATTGATGGAATTACTAGCGTTGCAGTAAACGACAATATATTCTCGTCAGTTGTCGAAGCTGAATCGTCTTCGCCTATCGCCTAAACAATTTTTGTATCGAGAGAATTTCTGAAGAAAACCTCTGAAATGAAGATCTCTCAGTTTCGTTAGAGGAATATTTGCTCTGAGCATCATGTTGCACATGTCATTGCAAAACGTTTCGCTTAGACCCACACAACTAAATGATGATGATTCCTCAGATTTTACTTCAACGCATTTCCTGTGCGATGTACTGTTGCAATGTTTCTCTATACCCTGAGTTGTTCTGGTTCTTATTTCAATTTTACATACATTACACACGTTATTGTCTTCGTTAATACATAAAATGTCACTCTCATACTTAATTGCACTTCGTATCTCTGAGCGAATTGAACGTTTTGCCTTCGCAATTATGAATGAATCAGCACAACTCTATTCAACGCGTACTAAATACTTGAGCAGGATAGCACAACTGCATACATTGTGTTGCAATATTATTATGAACGGACCGGGGTTTCTTCGTTCTGTACGCTGTTGCGCTCTCCAGGTACACAAAAGACGGACGACGCGGCACGTGCTATATACTCTGACACGAAACAACTTCACTTTCCCTTAAGTCATCCCGCATACACTGTCTGGTTATTATTAACCAGATATATCAGTGATAAAGTGTCCCGCGCCATGGCGTCGCGGTCTAAGGTATCCCGCCTAGACTCGCGTTACGGAATGCACGCTGGCTGGAGTCCTCATGGGGGAAGAAATTTTCTCATGAAATTTCGGCCAGTGTATGGGACCGGTGCCCATCCAGCATCGTGATATACTTGGGGAGCTATGATAAATAGCGAAAATCCGGTTTCGTAACCAGCTATAACGCCTGGAGAGATCATCGTGCTAACCACAAGATACCTCCATCCTGGCTGGATGATCGTCCACCTCTGCTTTGGCATGTGGACGTGAGGCTAGCAGCCGGCTGGTCGGTCTTGGCCCTGTAAAGGGCTGTAGCGCCATGGATTTACTTTACTTTTTATCAATGATAAACTTTGGTGAATCTAGCTTTAAAAACATGGAAGTTAATAATTTCAGTATAGGCTAGTGTACCCTTAAAAAGTAGGTAAATCTTGATTACACACTTTTAACACCACAGCCTTAACCAAATCACACAATGCCTCCACATACGGAGAACATATCAAAAATACCAACCACAGCTACAGCAACACAGTAACATAGAAATCCTGCATATCCAATCGAAAAATCAGAAATTAAATCCACTATAACAGTGTGAAATATACAAGCAAAAACACACTCACAACACATCCCCAATACACAACAAAATTTCAGCTGGAGATACTGGAAGAAGCAAGGACCTCTTAAGATGTCTTATACGAAGTCGAAACTAGTGAACTATATAATTTACCACTCAGTTTTCTTTTTAACACAGGAAAGTTATAACTAAATTTTTAAGAAGTATTAAACAGATATTGTTTAGCATTATTTTTAAACGACACATTTTTAATAAGTAATTCGTGTATAATAACATTTAACAAAAGTTTAAATCGTTTAAAAATTCGTATTGTACGTACATTAAGGTGGCTCGCTGAGTTTTTGTAATTTCAACAGTTTTCATTGCACCGACTTAACAATTTTAAATCAGATTTTTCAACCTAATTTTCTAATTAACCATACACTTAATTACAAAATGCATAGGCCTAAGAGCTTTTTATTTATGTAATCTTTTGTCCCATTCAATCTGCCGAGTTTTATCAATTTCATTCTGTGTTTCCTTCATTATTAACTTATTTGAAAGACATGTCTAGATGCAATCATTTAGTATGTATTAAAATAAGATTACTTTTATTTTCTGGATTACACACACAACCAGTAGTCATTCGCCTGCAACTAATCTGTTTTGGCAATGGATGCTAAACATATGATGAGGCGAATTGAGTATGGGCAGTGACTGTGAAGATTAGTCTGGAAGTTTTTAGAACTTTAACAAGATTCGCAATGGAAAATGTAAAATAACAATTCTGCATATATAATAATTATTTTCCTGAAAATTATTTGTTTACTTATTTATTTGTTTATTTATTTATTTACTTATTTATTTTGTTTATGTATTTATATTTATTTAACTGTGTACTTACCTACTTACCTTTCCAGGCCTATCCATTTAGCCTATTAATTATTTATGTATTTTTATTGACTTATTTGTTTATTTATTCATTTGTTGAATTGTTTATTTATTTGTTTATTTAATTGTTAGTTTATTCATTTCTTTATTTATTTTTTATTTATTTATTTCATTATTTATTTATTTATTTACTTCTTTGTTTATTTATTCATTTGTTTAATTGCGTATTTATTTGTTTATTTAATTGTTTGTTTATTTATTTGTATATCTTTTTATTTGTTTCATTATTTGTATACTTAATTGTTTATTTAATTAATTAATTTATTTATTTATTTACCTGTGTACTTATCTACTTACCTTTCAAGACCTATCCAGTTAGCCTATTTATTTGTGTATTTATTTACTTATTTATTTGTTTGTTTATTCATCCGTTTAATTGTTTATTTGTTTGTTTACTTACTTGTTTACTTAATTCTTTACTTATTTATTTATTTGTTTATTTATTTATTTGTTTATTTAATAACTTATTTAATTATTTATTTATTTAGTTATTAATCTTATTTAATTATTTGTTTATTTATTTGTTTACTTATTTGTTTACTTATTTGTTTACTTAATTCTTTACTTATTTATTTGTTTATTTATTTATTTAATAATTTATTTATTTAATTATTAATTTATTTAATTACTTATTTAATTATTTATTTATTTAATTATTTACTTATTTATTTATTTATTCATTCATTCACTCATTCATTCATTCATTCATTTATTCATTATGACTTATAGGAAAATACACAGGTTACATGTTCATCAAAGCATCTTCTTTACATAAATATAAATGAACAGTTTAACTTACAATAAAATTATTGATAATGATTTATTTGAACGGCATCTATGAAGAAGAATGTACAATAGAAATAAAAGAAAATGAAAACCTGAAAAGAGGGATGTGGCTTGTAATGAATCAATATTGACAAAAACGCATAAATTTAATAAATCGAAAATAAATTATAGGAAGCTTTAATTTGTAACAGAAACAAAACAAATAAGAAATGAGTTATTTCAGGCAGAAATGAAGCTGAATGTACTATGACCTGAATGACACACGAGTTCATATGAAATATACAAGGTTCAACCGTAAGTAATGCCATTAATTTCAGGGGGCTATTCTTTGAGGTATTTCAAACAAAAAGTTTCATAAAATTCTGCTCGTTTTTGCTTCCTTTTCGAGATAAAAATTATTCTATATGAAACATTTCCTAGCCTGTTTTGCAAAAGCCCTCGATTAAATTCCCAATATGTAGTAGACAGTTTCTTCTCAGCCAGTGACCCAACAAATTCCTTTCCCTCTTCCTGATCAATTTCAGCATCATTCTTTCTTCACCCACTCTTTCCAACACAGCATCATTTCTTATTCCGTCTGTCCATTTCACACGCTTCATTCTTCTCCATATCCACATTTCAAATGCTTCTGGTCGCTTCTCTTCATTTCGCCGTAATGTTCAAGCTTCTGCGCCATACAATGCCATACTCCACACAAAGCATTTCACTAGTCTCTTCCTTAGTTCTTTTTTCCAGAGGTTCGTACAAAATACTCCATTTTCTATTAAAAACTTTCATTGCCATTGTTATGCTCCTTTTGACTTCCTCCTAGCAGCAGCTCAATGTATGTATTGTATTGTTGTTCTTTAGTGAATTGTCCGAAGACAGGTCTGAACCTCAGAAGTGATACCAACAAGGCACCACTTACGAGGCAATTAGGCCAGAAGATAATAGCGTAGGATGGCAAGTTCTTTTCCCCCTCCATTGCATATATCGCCGATTATCTATATATTACACTAATTAGACTTCAGATGCATACAAATATCTCAATAATTATTTCGTTTTGTTTCAGTTTCTCCGAGTTCCTAAGTGAGATATTTCCACCAGTAACGTAGGCCTGTATCTGAAGCTGTGCCCTGAAAAATTTTATGTGAGTAGCATATCATATTTCATTTGTAAGTGTTGAATAATGTATAAATTATGTGTTTTTATTTAGACAGTTACACTTTTACGTCGTCATACTACTTTTGACCAATAAAACGGTACGAAAGGACGTCTTTCAACTAATCATGGCTACTTATTGCACAATTTTATAGCTTCCCTAGCATTTGTTTAATTTTATCGCTTCCCTAACATTTGTTTGTTTTTATCACTACCCTAACATTCGTTTCTTCGTTTGCCAACATTTCAAACTGCAAATTTTTACGGTACTATAAAACATGTTTCGCGATCGTCATTTGTTTCCCGCATAGACAGTCGACTGAAAATGGGAGCTCCGTTCTAACATTTTGGTGAAGGTGACATTAGTGAAATAGAATTTTAGTAAATCAATATCTATTTTATTGTATTAGAGTACTTTATTTCTTCTAATCTTTATATACTTTTTTCTAATCGAGTTTCCATTTTCTCTCTCGATAAAATCAAAACCTCTAGTGAGATTACTGTTGATAAAAACCAAGCTTAGAAAGCATTTGTCCAGCGTATATATTTCCATAAAATTTGGGAATAAATATTTATAGTAAATTTATGAAATTTGGGAATACATATTTAGTATGTTTATAAAATTTAGGACTCAATATTTGGTATACTCGTTTTTCTTAAATTATTTCTTTCCATACCGAAGCCCGATATACAGTAGAAACAGATAATGATTTCTTTGTGACGGAACGAATGCGCTTTTAAGTTGATGAATATTTGTACAAATTTAGTTAGTCTTTGTCTGATGGTACTGGAAACGTTTGCATACAGTAGACCAATTAGCAAGATATAAATAGTGTTACATGATATTAATCGTGAAGCATATAAATTTGAAACTGATTATTTATGCGGTGACGAAAATTGTGACTATAATTGTGGAAAATGAAGATATTTTGACGATCATATATTGTAATATACAGTTTGACGAAGGTTTTGACAATTGTAGTGATGACGTGCGAAGTCGTGAATATTATCTATGAGATCATGATAGCGAAGATTATAGACACGATAGAATGTTGGCATACATGATGACGGTGACTCCCATGAGACACGAGTAATGTTGACGAAACACGCATTGTGACGAAGAGGACACACACGATGAAAATTGAAACGCATGACGGAGATAAGGTCATTTTTTAAGTTGAAAGTTGTGATATTTTAAATAAATGATTCAGTTCAATCAGGATATAACTGGACCAGTTGTAGGCCTACTTTATGGAACACTATAGGAAAAGTTGCTCAGTTGTTATGTGCCTAATTGGTGTCAGGGGCTACAGTATGATATTGACTTGAAAAGTCTTACGATATGAAAGGATAGAAGGATGTAACGCGTTGATATGAAAGGTTTTGCTGTAAACTGTGACGTCACTCATGATACCATGGAAACAGAGGACTATTTTCACTTTATTACATAATCCATGGCCTACAATATTGCAATAAAATTATCACTACAAGGAATAGTTCCTGTATTAATATGGTGTTTGCTAGGAGTGTCGATTCTCTTGCTTGCATGAACTTAGTTACGTATTTAATTTATGATATACAAAATTTTACAAGTAATAAACAAGTAGAAAATTAACAAAGTTCCATAAGTAAAGTTTAAATTAGATTGTGCAGGAAATAGTCATCAAAATAATGGGTATGTGGGTAATACATATGAATGAATATCGATGCGTGCACTTCTGCGCTGTGTAACGTTCTCCATTCTCCTCTAACTTTTTATTGTTTGGTTTCGTAACAAGCTGTTTTTTACGGTGATGGGTTGTTAGCCCTTCACCCAACCCTCAAGCTAAAGGACCATCCCTTATCGGCTGTCCACGACTGCTTATTCAATATATCTGGAGGCATCTCCTCTATCCGCAACCTGAGGACGCGCCATGCCGTGGTGATAGGAATCCACAATACATGGATTATTATAATTACTCCCTAAAATTTAATTACTCTCTTAATAATGTCATAATTACTAGGAAAGATTGTATTAGAGATCTTGGTGTGTCTTACTTGATTTTAAATTATATATCCATAATCATGTGCAATATATTTATACTCATTCATTAAGAATGCTTGGTCTAATTACATCTATAACTTATTTGTTTTCTACTCCTATGGGTCTATTAATTTTATACTATACTTTGGTCAGATTCAAGCCTGAATATGCATCTGTTGTATGGAACTCCATTACTTCCACTGACTCGGCTAAATTGGAGAATATTTAAAGAAAATTTATTTCCTCGTGTTCTTATAGATTTTTACCTAATTCCGATGATTACAACTATGAGATTAACTGAAAATACTTCAATTGCTGTAGTTTATTTTTCAGACGTCAAGATCTTGATTATTTATTTTTTATAAAGTCATTATGGGTGATATTGACTGAATCCTTCTTAAAGCAATATCGGTCTTCGTATTCCTGCTAAGGATTTGAGATTTCATAAATGTTTTTATGCTCGACCATGCCGAAATGTAGTAATTATACACCTGGTAGCAGATCTTTAATGCATGTCATTAAAGTACACCTACTCATTAAAGGTCAGGTCTTTCAGCCAATGACGACTCAGGTTACAACTGTTCAGCCAATGACAGGTCAGCTTTCTACCGTTATAAAACCGCAAGTATCGATTATTCTCGGATATGCAATCGAATGAGAATTAGCGAAAAGTCACAGAGGCTGGAAATCCAATACTGTCGCAGAAGGTTATGTTCTGTTACTATAATAATTAGCGTTAATTGTAAATAATATTCAAATAAATTCAATTTGTCATCTCGTTTTTCAATGTCAAATTTAATTTCAATGTAATCTCTGTAGGTTCTTATGGCCTAGCAAGGTCAATGTGAACATCTATTCCTCGGAAAAAATCAATACTTTCGCGTCTGCCAACATCTCGCAACATACGGGACATTGGTCAAGGTCAGATACAAAGAAAATTAATAATATCAAGTTAGAAATATGGTTGAGCATAAAAAGTCGTATATGAAACTCGCCTATAATGGTAAATAAGAAGCTCGTATGAAAATTATGAAACTCGCTTGCGCTCGTTTCATAAATATCCATACTCGCTTCTTAATTACCTTCATTATAGGCTCGTTGCATAATGTACTATTACAATAGAAATTCTATATATCTCTCTCCAGTCTGCAGATGTATAAATATGCTAATTTGCATGGATTGGACTTGGATACATTTGGAGTTTGATTCATTTGTCATTAATTTATGTCTTTTGTTTAGATGTGTATTATAATATTATTCTCGTTATCTTTCATATCATTTGTATTATATTCATTATAAGATTCCATCCTTTCATTTTCATTATCATTATTTTAATTGTCATTATTTCGATAATTATTCCTATGTACATTTATTGTAATTTCTATTATTATTAATGATTTTGTAATGAAATTATCATGTGCTGAACTGTTATTGGCCCTTGGCTATTGTACAGCACATTAAATATTAGTAAATAAATAAATATTTAAAAAATAAAAAATAAATAAATAAGTAAAAAAAATAAATAAATAAATTACCGCATTTAATTCTAAATACCACTCCCTTCGTGAAATGAGAGGCAATAATGTAGGGTTAAATTTACCACTTGTACACTCCATACTCTTCAAATTTTAAAATGAAATAATCGGTTTAAAATCCCTAATATAAGAACGTATAATCTTGGACAAAAAATAAATGACCGGCTGCCATACGCGAACTTCCATTCGGAAGACTTCGGTTGATTCCGTGAGAGCTTATGTTTGCACGTGAACGAATTTCTTATGCACGACTCGGCTCTGGTTTTCCTTTATTCTCTGTTTTTTTTTCTTTTTTTTCTGTTCATGAATCAAATGTTACAACTGGTCTATAACAAATATATATTCAAGAGGTAAATTAGGTGCAAAATAAACATTCTTTCTCTACTAGTGTGAACCAGGCGCTGTTCGAAGTGAACTTGGACAAATTCACGCTACAGGACATCTGTCATATTTTGTTTCTAAGGCTGCATATGTATAATCACATAGCAACAACACGCAAAGTTCTCTTAGAGCATTCGTCACAGAATTTTGTTTCACTGAGTTCGACGCGTACACTGTCCGAAAAATTTTCACTCCAGTAAGAGGTGTAAAATTGTTATGTCCTCATTTTTCACAATCCTGAAAATGTAATAAGTGCAATATTTTCGAGACATACGTAACGAACTAAAATTAATTTATTTCAGTGACGAAGTAAAAAAGCATAGCCTAGTATTAAGTGGATATACCACGTTCAAAGAACGGATACTATCAGATTTCTCTTTAAAATAAATAATTGTAGACCAATAGCGAGATGCATCGAGCGTCTGATTACCTGGTTGTGCTTTTTCCGAGGTTTTCCCCAACCAAAAGGTAAATGCCGGGTAATCTTTCGGCGAATCCTCGGGCCTCACCTCATCTCACTACATCTCGCCAAAATATTGTAAAAAATTGTAGAAAATTACAAAATTGTAAAAAAAATTGTAAAAATTGTAGAATATTGTAAAAAATTGTAAAATATTGTAAAAAATTGTAAAATATTGCGAAAAATTGTAAAATATTGTAAAAATTGTTAACATTTGTAAAAATTGTAATTGTAATATAAAATTTTGACTGCTTCCACATCTTAAAGCTTCATTGCTCATGTAAGATCTATGGAATATAATAAATGAAATGAAATAAGAAAACGACGGATAGATCAAGATATATACAGTATGTATAGAATGGCACTAAGGCGTGAAGGATGATGATGAAAATTGTTAATATAGAATGCACCGGCGACTCTTAAAAGCACCACATAATTTTCTTTCCGCAAAATTTTCGACTTAAAAAATGTTTTCCTTTAGGTGTTAATAGGCCTACAGGCTAATAAAAAAATTAAAAAAACAGAACACTGCTCGTATATTGTTTGGGACTAATAAAGGCTATGCTCATAGTACGTTAACATAAACAAAAATCAAGTAAAAGACTTTTCTTTTCTCTAATTAATTCTGTGTACTCCTGGAGTTCACTTTTGATCGAAGATCAGGAAACGAACTGAGTTCTGTATCTATTTATGTTATATAACATTGATCTTAGATTATGTGAACTTAGATTAGCACTGATATAGCCTACAGGATTAGTAAAAAGTTTCGTATTACCTGAGTAACTTTTTAGAGCATGTGGTTCAGGGACATGAAACTCAGTGTGTGGGGATAGTCGTATACTATAAGAACTCAAAAATGGTATTACCGAGTCTTTTCTACTTCTGGTCTAACCGGAAGTAACTCCAACTCTTTTATTTTATATGGAATACCTAATACATTTTAATGCTCATTAAGAGCTTTTCAAAAATTACCCACACTAGACACTTCTGTACAAATGTATTGTTGCTATATCAAGAAAACAGAAAAGTGTAAGTTTAAAGAATAATATGAGTAAAACGCTTCTTTTGTTTGCTGTAATTTGACTGTCCTTTGTTTATATCCATGGAATCATATTTTTTGATACAGAAACATCTTATTTAAGGGATTTAATCTAACATCTAGTGCATTAAATAATTCTGATGTTGAGAGAAAGACAAAAAATTCTGATTTTAAGTTGCCTTTTCGTTTTTCTTAAATTGAAGGAAAATTTAAGCAACCCTTTATAAGAAGAAAAACTGTCAAGGTGGAAAATTTTCTACGGAACCATCATGTTCCGCCATAGACAGGTTTCACTGTATTTGTATTTTTATGTAATAGTACGGGATGAGAAAAAAATTTCACTGAAAACTACTATTTTTCTGAAAAACTTTGGCTTCCAAGCTTCAAAATGAGGGGTCATTTATTAAAATCCGTTCAGCCGTTTTCCCGTAATTTCCATTACCAGTTCAAATTATATATATATATATATATATATATATGAGTAAAACGCTTCTTTTGTTTGCTGTAATTTGACTGTCCTTTGTTTATATCCATGGAATCATATTTATTGATAGAGAAACATCTTATTTAAGGGATTGAATGTAACATCTAGCGCATTAAATAATTGTATCTGATGTTGAGCGAAAGGGAAAGCATTCTAATTTTAAGTTGCATTTTCGTTTTCCTTAAATTACAAGAAAATTTAAGCAACCCTTTATAATAAGGAAAACTGTCAAGGTGGAAAATTTTCTACGGAACCATCATGTTCCGCCACAGACAGGTTTCACTGTATTTATATTTTTATGCATTAGTACAGGATAAGAAAAATACTAGTTTGACACAAAACTTAATTAAAAACGTTAACACTAAAATTTTTCAATAAATTGTTCCGGTACACAAAATTACGCAAAAAATACCAAATAATTATTTGGCACAAAAAATGAGTAATTTCAGATCCTCTCGCGGTATTCCCTATGATAATTTTATTTTTACCTACAATTTGCGACTCGCAGGACAACGCTGTTAAGCAATACAATCAATCTAACGTAATAGTGGAACAATGCTAGGGACTCACCGATGAGTCGGGGTACCATGAGGTCGGAGGGTGACGTCATGGCGGAGATGGCGGAGCCGTCGTGCTGGTGTCCGATGGACGTGGGCGACGCGGACGAGGCCGGGGATGCGCCGGCCGTCATGGCAGCTGCCGCCGCGGAGCTGGAGGCCGAGCTGCCCGGTGCGAGGCCCAGTGTCGGTGCGGACCACAGATGCGCCGGGTGCCAGGGGAAGGCCGCGTACGGGTGCGGGTGGTACAGGCCGTAACCTGCCGCGCGCGCGAACTCCGCCGCCGCGCGCTCCGCTGCCCGGTTACGCAGGATCCGGTTGATGCTGCTCACCGACGGCGCCGTCGCGTTCGTGCACACGCCTACAATGACAATAATAATAATAATAGTAATAATAATAATAATAATAATAAATGATAATATAGTTATAATAATAATAATAATAATATTATTGGGGAGAGTCGGGTAGTATCGGACATCGGGTAATATCGGACAGTGGGTTTCTTTCATCTACCACACGATGATAGTACCTGATTGACATGGTTACGTTTGTGCGAGATCGTGCGTATTTGCTTGTTTTCCGCACAGAACCAATACGCGATAAGTGTGAAATACCACATTCAGTATTCCCAACGTAACACACATAACAATTTCCCTCTTCTTACCGCTTAAGCGCGACATTCATTTTACTGCGTTAGGCTTTTAACATATTATTTTTAGAGACGTTTAACATAGTAATAATTATAAATTGGAAACTTACCACTGCAATTTCACCTAAATTGCAATGTTAATTATTGTTTTTAAATATTTGCAAAAATTAAGTAAAGTCTACTACTCCACGAAACTTATTGCATTCCTGATACAAGTAACATTAAGGAAGCCGTGAAATAATCAACAAGATTCCAGATGCGGATGTTATTACTGCAATATGTTATATAAATAATATTGTTAAAATATTAAAATGAAAAATAAATCATTACATAACCTTACCGTTTGTTTTAAGTTCGCATTTATAGACTGGGGGGGGGGGAGACAGACGTATATAACGGCCTGCTGGAGTATAGTAAACACAGAAAACATTTTATAGCAACAATGTTGAAGAAAGATATTTTGGTTTTCTGAAGTTGCCGTCATTAAACAGAAACCAAGATGGAGATTTCATTGCAACAAATTAGAAATTCGTCTTTCAGGTATGTAATAAACGATCTACGCACAAAATAATGTACGATACACGAGCGGTATGTTTGTTTTCATGTTCTCGGAAATTAAAAAAGCTGAACTACGTTTCGCTTTTTCAATCTTTTCCTCGAACATGAAAACGTTAACATACCGCTCTTGTAACGTATATTACTATTCTGTGATGTCGCATAGAGAAACGTAACCATGACATTCAGGTACTACCATATGATGGTAGATGAAAGAAACGCACTGTCCGATATTACCCGATGTCCGATACTACCCGACTATCCCCTAATAATAATAACAATATTATAATAAATAATACAGTTATAATAACAATAATAATAATAATAACAATAAACGATAATAATATAGTTATAATAATAATAACAATAAACGATAATATAGTTATAATAATAATTATTATTATTATTATTATTATTATTATTATTATTATTATTGTTATTGTTGTACCAAATGGAAATATAAAAATTGGAAGTTTATCCTTTGAAGAGGTGGAAAAATTCAAATATCTTGGAGCAACAGTAACAAATATAAATTACACTCGGGAGGAAATTAAACGCAGAATAAATGTGGGAAATGCCCGTTATTATTCGGTTGAGAAGCTTTTGTCACCCAATCTGCTCTAAAAAAACTGAAAGTTAGTATACAATTTATAAAACAGTTACCGATTGTTCTGTATTGTTGTGAGACGTGGACTCCCACTTTGAGAGAAGAACAGAGTTTAAGGGTATTCGAGAATAAGGTGCTTAGGAAAATATTTGGGTCTAAGAGGGATGAAGTTACTCTACAGGGGAATGGGGAAAGTTACAAACGCAGAATTGCACGCATTGTATTCTTTACGTGACATAATTAGGAACATTAAATCCAGACGTTTGAGATGGGCAGGTCATGTAGCACGTATGGACGAATCCAGAAATGCATATAAAGTGTTAGTTGGGAGACCGGAAGGAAAAAGATCTTTGGGGAGACCGAGACATAGATGGGAGGAGAATATTAAAATGTGTTTGAAGGAGGAGGGATATGATTGTAGAGACTTAATTAATCTTGATCAGGATAGGGATCGATGGCGGGTTTATGTGAGGGCTGCAGTGAACCTCCGAGTTCTTTAAAAGCCATATAGGCCCTATTATTATTATTATTATTATTATTATTATTATTATTATTATTATTATTATTTCTTCGTTTTCATCCAGTCTATTATTAGACTTCATTGGTAAGTTGCGTTCTCGTCGTGTTGATTTTCCCACAATTCTTTGACCAGAAGGAACATATTTGATCATCATCTTTGGTTGGTCAAGTTTTATTACTCTACTGCCACTTCCAACGGACTCCTAACGAATATTCACACGTTTATCACTGGGATTGTGGCGCTGGAAATCAATTTAGAAGACTTTTATCTCAGTCAGGACACATTTCAATTTTTATTGTACAATATAAATGTAATTATCACTACAATTACACAATAATTCTTGCAGAAAACACAGAAACAACTTCGGAAACGTAATTAACAGAGTCACAGTTTGACTTCACTTCCACTAGATGGACTCAGAATTCCAGCAGACAGGTGTAGCAGGGATGCCAATATCGGCAAACGAAATGAAACTGTGAGGAGTGTTACAACAGGTGTGCTAAACGTTAGGTATGTTACAATAGGTGTGTAGCACGTTAGGTTAGGTTAGTTTTTGTTAGGTGTGTAAGATAATATGAATGGTTACCACAGTTGGCGACACTGCAATCATTCTCCCACTCCATCTCAAATAACGTCACAACGACGTTCTCCCTTCCTATATAAGTAAGGAGCCTATTTAGGGCGGGTTGGGTGGTACCACAGCTCTCCCAGTGATCACATCGAGTTTTTACTACTCCACACCACAAAACTAAGGTATTTTCAGTGTTTGTTTTTAATTCCCTATGCTGGCAGTACATTAATAAAACTTCACCCTTTATTTTTCTACCCAGCGTTCTCCAATCTTTCCTATTTTCCGCCTTATTCTTAATCTGCGAATAAGATCTGTGTAGCCTATCTGAAGTTGTCTAGAAACCAATTTCTGTTTCCTAAATTATTTTTTTCATTTTATGAACCTCCGGGTTCCTTAAAAACCAGTAAGTAATTAAGTTATGTAAATCCTGAGACTACAGAAGCATTCAGATCATTCAGAAACACCACATTTTGTTTGAATAAGGGAGATGTCAGATTATGTAGTTTTGAAATTATGATGTACGTAGTAATGGTTAATTAATGTAGTTTTTAAACAATGGTAATATTATACTATATTCCGTCGGATCCCGGCCACTTAGTCACTCGTAATGAGTGCACCTCTGCACATAAAGTGTTGGAATTGTGCCACGGTCACACATTTGTGACGCAGTGCATGAGGGTTAGCCACTAGAGGGAACCTAAGAGGTGGAACTTAAACAGAAAGGATTCAATCCGCATCGGAATGGGAATCCGGCTTAGTGGATAGAGCGTCAGCACGTAGAGCTGAAAACCCGGGTTCAAATCCCGGTGTCGGAGAGAATTTTTCTCCGGTTCACCCATCCTTCATCATAAAATGGTAATATTATTTAATTAATATTCACTTTGAGTAGAGTAGGCCTATGTAGTACAATTGGATTCTCACTTTGAGAGAAGAACAGAGGTTAAGGTTGTTCGAGAATAAGGTGCTTAGGAAAATATTTGGGGCTAAGAGGGATGAAGTGCAGAATAATGGAGAAGTTACACAACGCAGAACTGTACGCATTGTATTCTTCACCTGACATAATTAGGAATATTAAATCCAGACGTTTGAGATGGGCAGGGCATGTAATTTCCTCGTGAGGGTAATTTATATTTGTTACTGCTGCTTCAAGATATATTTGAATTTTTTCACCTCTTCAAAGGATAAACTTACAATTTCTATGTTTCTATTTGGTATAATAATAATAATAATAATAATAATAATAATAATAATAATAATCATAATAATAATAATCATAATAATAGTCATAATTTGTTATTATTATAACTATATTATTATCGTTTATTGTTATTATTATAACTATATTATTATCGTTTATTGTTATTATTATTATTGTTATTATAACTGTATTATTTATTATTATGTTATTATTATTATTATTATTATTATTATTATTATTATTATTATTATTATTATTATTATTATTATTATTATTAGGGGAGAGTCGGGTAGTATCGGACATCGGATAATATCGGACAGTGCGTTTCTTTCATCTACCAGCATATGGTAGTACCTGAATGACATGGTTACGTTTCTCTATGCGACATCACAGAAACGTAACCATGTCAATCAGGTACTATCATCGTGTGGTAGATGAAAGAAACTCACTGTTCGTTATTACCCGATGTCCGATACTACCCGACTCTCTCCAATAATATTATTATTATAACTATATTATCATTTATTATTATATTATTATTATTAATAATATTGTTATTAATATTGTTATTATTGTTCCAGAAATAAATATGGAGTATTAGTTGGAAGAACTAAAGGTAAAGGACCTTTGGGGGGTTCGAGACGTAGATGGGAGGATAATACTAAAGTGGATTTGAGGGAATTGGTATATGATGCTATGGACTGGATTAATGTTGTTCAGGATAGAGACCGATGGCGGACTTATATGAGGGCGGCAATGAACCTCAGAGATCCTTAAAAGCCATTTATAAATAAGTAAATAGGCTAATAAAATTGTTACAATATATTGCATGGGCCTATTACTTCAGTTCTAAGTATGAAAGTTAAAACACATCACTATACTATTTTACAGTGAAGGGTATGTTCTTGTTTGGGCATTGTTGTTACTTTTATAAGATCACGTTTCGTATACAATTCAAACAATGATAGAAATACCTTTTGAACATAGAGCCTTAGCTAACGTTTCAGAATCTGGAAATGACATCGCAGCAGGTTTTCTGTCATTCGTATGAATGAATAATCCACTCCGAATATTTGAGATCAGACTGCTTCACAATTTGATTTGTTGAAATAAAATAACTCTTCGCAGGCTAATTGGTTTTTTCCTAATAAATGATCATCTTTTATCTTATTCTGAGAAATATACTTAAAGTATATATGCTTTGCGGAGATTGCGTTTGTAGAAATATCAGCATGTGGTAAGACGTGACATTAAATTACTGAAAAATAAATTATTCCCTTGTTAGAACTTGGGTCTCGTTTCAAGATTCAAAAGGAACAAGGAAACAAAAAAAGGAAAACAAGAGTCGAAAGTTTTTGACAAAAAAGGCAACCAATTACATGACAAAAGGAGATCCATCAACACTGGGGGATGCTTATATACTTAGAAGATGGGTTGCCATAGCGATTTTCAAAGTGGAACAATTCGATTTCCATGTTTAACGGACCGGATGACACCGGAGCCAAGCCCGTGAAGACATTTTCCAGGAAACAGGTCTAGAGAGGAGACGGTGAAATCATGGACTAACAACTGAAGGGGTTTTGATCTCATTCAGTATTCCATTCATTGTTTTTGTCCTTCTGAGACTTGAGATGCGGTCCAATTGCTGACTTTTGCAGCTGTAAATACAACGGACCCGTGTTTGACTCCTAGTAGGGAAGTAGGAGTTTCATCTTCCGTTGGAATCTTTCTTGGCGTCTGCTTCTTTTGTGTTGACTTAAGCGCTAATCTTGTACCATCCTGGCCACATCAATAAGCTCTCTTTTATAACTGTTTAGCATTCTTACACCTTAAAGGAATAGATTACAAGGCGTGCGAAATTATAAATTTTTGTTTTGCGGCACAGGGTTCAACAGGTTTCTAAATCTAATTTTGGCGTGCTGAATTGAAGTCTGCTTATCATTTTTTCGCATCACGTACGGTTTCTTTCTCATGAGCAGGACTGGCTGTTTCGAAACTCAATGGGCACATAGGGTTGTGACTACTGGTCTACGTCATGCAATCCCTGTTTGCACTCAGCATAAGACGACCACCGATTACAGGCGGTGTTACATGAAGGTACCGGGATTTCAGTCTTTCAGTGCATACAGCGGAAACAAAATGCTCCAACGAATAAATATTAAGTAACATATTGCGAAGGAACTGGACAATAAGCAATTCAGTACAAAGTTTGTCGTTCAGTTAGAAGACGAAAACGCAAATATATAGGTCCATTGTAATACTAAGATATATATCTAAGAAAAATATTGCATTAATGGAAAATAAGTATGCTGCAAACATGCATTACATCTCACAAACAAAACCTGAAGAGAAAATGGACTTTTCCGGAGAGTTGTGTAAAATTAAAGAAAATCAAAAAGAAATTCTGCAGTAAGGCATTTTCAAATGTTCAACGTTTGAAGTTCTATAAGTACACACAAACATCAGTCTTTTCATGGTAAAATCATTCATATAATATATAGATAGGAAAAAAACATTGAATTCCAATCGTGGTCCATTTAAAAAATGTGTGTACATCGGTTTTTCAGATAGTCGACTATTAATTACTTGGCAGTAAACTATAGGCTATACACAATTATTTAAATTATTCATATGTAGTTCTTTAAATATGTAGACATACTGTATAAGTAAGGTATGTAGAGATTTAATGTTATTTCAAGTTATGTATCCTTACAAGGATGTGCAACTTAGCATTGACTATCTATTTTAGGAACAACTTGTAGTCTGCGTAAGTAGTAGGCTATTATATAGTTGTAGCCTCCTAGAACTGTACTGTACGTGCACACAGCCGATAATCCACCGGTGCATACACACTTTGTTTATATGACCGTCTTCTCATGCTACGCATCCAACATCTAGTATGCTATAGTAAATATTATGTACCATTAACCTTACGTCCACGGGACCGAAACCGTATTTTTTCTAATTATAAGTAAAACTGTAAAAGCTAAAAACACTGCAAGAACATAATAAAATATGAATTGCACAGATATAATAGTTTAAAATGAATCACGAAATTTCTTACATATCCTATCTGTAAAAAATCTTTCCTCCTTCGCTTCGTTGAAAACGAACGTTGAGTTGACAAGCGTTTCTGATCCTGACGAGTTAACCTATCTTTTATGAAACACAAACTGGCGTAAGAAAGACTGTAGTTTAGGTATCAGTATTGGATAAAATTAATAACTTCACGTTCTGCTTGGAAATAAAGTTTAATCCGCTGAAGTTGTGACCAGAAATGTTATCACATGAGCTTTATTTGAGATCACTGTAATAATAATAATAATAATAATAATAATAATAATAATAATAATAATAATAATAGCCTAATAATGAATCTATGATAATAAGATTAAAATCTAGTGGCTTACTATCAGTTGGGTACTTCCTGATTTCTTCAAGAGTTATAACTAAAACCCGGATTTTCTTGCACTATCCAATCTTAAAACATGCATGCATTCATACGCTCTATTGAAATTAAGTTCTACATTATTATATTTTTCTTTATTTTGAAACAATGCATTACAACTAATTTCTCAGATTTTCTTCACTTAAGCTCATGTGTTTGTCTGAAGAACATTCTTCAATCAATCAAAGGACATTATGGAGCATGTCGATTTCACTAAATGCTTCCACTCTGTTCTGCCTTTTGCTAGTTCCTCCAAATTAGTAATTCCCATTTCCATTCATTCCTTCTGAATTTCATCTTTCCATCTAGTTCGAGGTCTTCTCAGTGGCCTTGTATTGTTAAAGGTGTTCATATATATTCGTTTTGAGCTGCTGGAGTCATCCATACGTATAACATGTCCTCCCAATTTAATCTTCTGGTCCGTATTAAATCTAAAATTGACAGTTGATTATAAACAGAAAATTATCCTTCTGCGTTACAAGAAGTGACAAGCGCATACTTAAGCGAAGAAATATGGGAAAAGTTAGGTCGAATTGCAAGTTTTTTTATTTCTGCATGATCATGACCGCATCAGGAATCGAACCTGCGACCTTCTGACTTTGCAGTATTATGCTTTAATCGCGACAGTACCGTGCGCTCCAAAATACAACAGTACTTACGTCTTTATTACAGCAATCACAATAAACATCATCACCGTCTGTCTTCAGAAATTCCTTTCCCTCAATCCATTTTTACAAAAATATATTTCTGTATCTTCTTGCAGTTGTAAGAGGAGCTATAGCAATACTTTACAATTCGAAACAAATGTATACAAAATTGCAGTTTGCAAGCATGCTGCTTCTAGGCGTAATAGATCAACTATTGACCAGATATTTTGTATTCGACAGATAATGGAGAAAAAATGGGAGTATAAGGGTACAGTGCATCGGTTATTCATAGATTTCAAAAAGGCATATGACTCAGTTAAGAGAGAAGTTTTATATGATATTCTTATTGAATTTGGTATTCCCAAGAAACTAGTTCGATTAATTAAAATGTGTCTCAGTGAAACGTACAGCAGAGTTCTTTTAAGTCAGTTTCTGTCAGATGCGTTTCCAATTCACTGTGGGCTAAAGCAAGGAGATGCACTATCACCTTTACTTTTTAACTTTGCTCTAGAGTATGCCATTAGAAAAGTCCAGGATAACAGAGAAGGCTTGGAATTGAACGGGTTACATCAGCTGCTTGTTTATGCGGATGACGTGAATATGTTAGGAGAAAATCCACAAACGATTAGGGAAAACACGGGAATTTTACTGGCAGCAAGAAAAAAGAGATAGGTTTGGAAGTGAATCCCGAAAAGACAAAGTATATGATTATGCCTCGTGACGAGAATATTATACGAAATGGAAATATAACAATTGGAAATTTATCTTTTGAAGAGATGGAGAAGTTCAAATATCTGGGAGGAACAGTAACAAATATAAATGATACTCGGGAGGAAATTAAGCACAGAATAAATATGGGAAATGCCTGTTATTATTCGGTTGAGAAACTTTTATCATCCAGTCTGCTGTCGAAAAAACTGAAAGTTAGAACTTATAAAACAGTTATATTACCGGTTGTTCTGTATGGTTGTGAAACTTGGACTCTCACTTTGAGAGAGGAACAGAGATTAAGGGTGTTTGAGAATAAGGTTCTTAGGAAAATATTTGGGGCTAAGAGGGATGAAGTTACAGGAGAATGGAGAAAGTTACACAACACAGAATTGCACGCATTGTATTCTTCACCTGACATAATTAGGAACATTAAATCCAGACGTTTGAGATGGGCAGGGCATGAAGCACGTATGGGCGAATCCAGTAATGCATATAGAGTGTTAGTTGAGAGGCCGGAGGAAAAAAGATCTTTAGGGAGGCCGAGACGTAGATGGGAAGATAATATTAAAATGGATTTGAGGAAGGTGGGATATGATGATAGAGAATGGATTACTCTTGCTCAGGATAGGGACCAATGGCGGGCTTATGTGAGGGCGGCAATGAACTTCCGGGTTCCTTAAAAGCCAGTAAGTAAGTAAGTAAGTAAGTAAGCAAGTAAGCAAGCAAGCAAGCATGCTGCTTCTGCCTTCCTTTCTTTCAGTATTTTGACCTCCGATGTGTAACGAGCGAGAATTGGGTTTGGAAATTCGAGGCTTTGCGTAATACCAGACACCACAAAGTAAGAAGCGCCATTGCTCAAGTACTGCATAATACGGGGTTTACTGTTTTCGAAGAGGTTCATGGTCTATCAACCACCGGCAGTACTCGTAGAATAGATAGGATCGCTTTCCAGACCATCGTAGAGGTTTAAAAATTGACCCTACAGTTCGTTTCTAGACTTGCACGAGCCAACCGCAAGATGTCCATAAGGAGAAACAATTCATCTATGAACCAACAATCTCGTATTATCAAGAGAAATATCAATTACAACAGATAGACATAATACGCTTGATGGTCGGAGCAAGAGGATCCATCCCGAAGCAGTATGTTGATTTTCGCAAGCTTTTCACTTGCCATCATTTGTAATTACCAATGTTTGTTTATTTGCGTTGAAAGGTTCGATTGCATTGTTAAGAAATCACCTCAGATAAGACATTGCACTGTAATTTATTTCTTTCTCTTTCTTGCATTGGCTTTTATATCCATAACAAATTATCCATGTAATATGTACTATTCAAAATTTTGTTTTGTAAATGGTGTAGTTTGTCTTCTAGGCAGTCCCTGTTTAGGGAAAGTGATAATAATAAATAAAGGGAGAATTTAGTGGAAAGTTCAAAGATTAGTTGCCTGGTACGATGCCATAAAACCATATTACCTGTAGCTTTCTATTACTTTTCTTCAATAGATAAATAAAATGGAAATACCAGATTCTACGAAGCAACATTCACAAAAGGTACTATTATGCAAGTTAATTTAATATATGCACTAGATCCAGAAAAAAGAACATAATATAGGCCCCTACTTACTTACTTACTTACTTACTGGGTTTTAAGGAACCCGGAGGTTCATTGCCGCCCTCACATAAGCCCGCCATTGGTCCCTATCCTGAGCAAGATTAATCCAGTCTCTATCATCTTATCCCACCTCCCTCAAATCCACTTTAATATTATCTTCCCATCTACGTCTCGGCCTCCCCAAAGGTCTTTTTCCCTCTGGCCTCCCAACTAACACTCTATATGCATTTCTGGATTCGCCCATAAGTGCCACATGCCCTGCCCAAACGTCTGGATTTAATGTTCCTAATTATGTCACATGAAGAATACAATGCGTGCAGTTCTGTGTTGTGTAACTTTCTCCATTTTCCTGTAACTTCATCCCTCCTAGCCCCAAATATTTTCCTAAGACCCTTATTCTCAAACACCCTTAATCTATGTTCCTCTCTCAAAGTGAGAGTCCAAGTTTCACAACCATAAATAATAACCGGTAATATAACTGTTTTATAAATTATTACTTTCAAATTTTTTGACAGCAGACTGGATGATAAAAGTTTCTCAACCGAATAATAACAGGCATTTCCCATATTTATTCTGTGTTTAATTTCCTCCCGAGTATCATTTATAAAGAACATAATATGCAATATAAAAGTGTAAATATATGATATTAAATCTAAAATCTTCAAAGTATTAAATTTACTCCCTAACATGAGAACATGCACGGAAAAAGTACAGTTATTTTAAATCGATATCTCACAAAATAAATATTTGCAAAGTTTGAGAAGTTTAACAGGGATATAAAAAACACGTGGATTTGCATGGAAATCCGGGCTCTTGTTATAACATAATTATGTAAGCTTACGAATCCATCAGTCTGCAGTCTTGACAGTTTCTCGGTCCCGTTGGGATCTGAACGGGCATTAAGATTAGTGTCCACGGTCATCGCTTCTGAATGTGGCGCGTTGTGCATTTCTTGTGTCGTTATTGTTATTCACGTTTATCGAGGAAACGCTAATGGCCGCCAACAAAGAAGCAGCTCACTTGAAAGCAATGCGATTTGACACGCGAGCAGCGGCCGCCACTATTATTCTCTCGTTGCGACCTGCATTCCAGCGCGGGATCCATTGCGTCGCTGCTGCCGCGTCTGTCTTATTTTTATTCGGCAGGCAGTTAGTGAAATCAAAGTAGATACTGACAACTCAGTGTTGGTCAAATCCATTTGTTAAAAAGGTACATAATCATGACTATCATCGTAGCTTTATCAAAATCATTAATTTAACACCGCAAACATCTTCACTACTGTCACAATTATTCTCTCAACATTGTAATCAATAGGTCTAAGATTTTGATGAAATTGCATCTTTTTTATAGTAAGCCAGAAACATAGCTGCTTTAGTATTTATATGTTATGTGATAAACTGAGCATTTTAAGAAATATTTGTTAGGGCATTTTTCGCATTTTTTGCCTATAAGAGCATTTTTTGTTTTATTCGGTCATTTTTTAGGTATTTTCATTTAATTTTGGCCATAAATCCCCATTATTAATGTAAAATAATATTTATTTTCTTTGATATTTTCTTTACATGTTTTGTCCATTAATACCCATTATTTTGTATAATATGTTAATTGTTTTTCTACACAAACATTGCCATTTTAACGTAGTACACCCCATGTAATGGCTCAGTCCAACCACCCCTTCAATATAGACTCCTCTATACCTGCTAATTCCGGGTAAGAGTGGCCTTGTGGTAGACTACATGGAAACTAAATTAAAGTAAATCCATGGCGCTACAGCCCATGAAGGGCCAAGACCGACCAGCTGACTGCTGACCTCACGTCCACATGCCGACGCAGAGGTGAACGATCATAAATGGAAACTACAACAGGTGAAATAATTAATTAAAGTGTACTACTTAGAAAAAATTATGTAAAATTTAATTTAATTACTAGTCTAAATATTTAGTATAAAACCTCTTTTCCTACTAGGCCAATTATGTAAGATCAATTTTTAGGGCATTTTTGAAAGATTTTTAGGTCATAAATGCATTGTTTTAGGACATTTTTTCATGATTTATAGGTCATCAAAATCCTAGCCCTAATAATCAACATCGACACTGTCACCAGCACCACTACTATTAATATCGACACCAACACCACAAAGATCGATACTACCGCCACCAACATCGACACCTACAGACAATCGAAACCATCAAGATCCGACACTATCTTCATCAATCACTAAACAGATACTGACAGTCAACACCATCTACGACATAAAAGCTATTAACACTAACACCCTCAACAATATCACCACAGTCATCATTATCACCACCTTCAACATTGACATCACCACCCTCAAAGTCACTAGAATGTCTGCTAAATAACATTACAATTGTTTTAGTTTAATACGTAACGGTGTCTCATTAAATGAATTTAATATCTACAGTGTGGGACTCACCTCACCGGCCCTGGCTGGAGGAGAACATCACAGAGGAGGCTGGGAGTGTGGGTATAGTGGAACTGATAAGAGGTATTGACAGGCTAAAGGTCCGACCATTCAGGGGTTAATACGTGTACTTATTTGAAATATGAAAAGCCTGAAATCCTACAGTATTTTAGGGTGAGCTAAAACCTCTACTACACTTGAGGAGCCAGTCCAAGAGAGCTTAAACTATAGCTACACTTACAATCTAAACACACAAACTGTACAAACTAAACATATAAACCATAGAAACTAAATACACAAAAAAACTGTATAAAATGAACACATAAATTATACAACTGAACACACAAATTATACAAACTAAATACATAAATTATATCAACTAAACACACAACTAACTATCCAAACCAAACACAAAGAGCAATGCAAACTGAACACAAATTATACAAACTAAAGACACAAATAAACTATACAAACTAAACACACAGAAAACTATGCAAACAGAACACACAAATTATACAAATTAAACACACAAACAAACTATCCAAACTAAACACAATGAACTATACACACTGAACACATAAATTATACTAACTAAACACACAAACAAACTGTAAAAAATAAACGCAAAAACTATATAAATTAAACACACAAATTATACAAACTGAACACACAAATTATACAAATTAAACACACAAACAAACTATCCAAACGAAACGCAATAAACTATACACACTGAACACATAAATTATACCAACTAAACACACAAACAAACTGTACAAAATAAACGCAAAAACTATATAAATTAAACACACAAATTATACAAACTGAACACACAAATTATACAAATTAAACACACAAACAAACTATCCAAACGAAACACAATAAACTATACATACTGAACACATAAATTATACCAACTAAACACACAAACTGTACAAAATAAACGCAAAAACTATACAAATTAAACATACGAATTATATGAACTGAACACACAAGTTATACAAACTGAACACATAAATTATACAAAATAAACACACAAACTGTACAAAATAAACGCAAAAACTATACAAATTAAACACACAAATTATATGAACTGAACACACAAATTATACAAACTGAACACATAAATTATACAAAATAAACACAAAAACGAATTATACAAACTAAACACACCAACAAATTATCCAAACCAAACATACAAACAAATTATCCAAACTAAACACATAAAAACTACACAATCTACACATATAAATTATACCAAAAAAGCACACATTTTATACCAATTAAACACGCAAACTATCGAAACTATACACACACAAAAGACTATATAAACAATACACAATTATACACAGTTTATATAGTGTTCGTAATTTCTTCTAATCTTTTCTATTCCTGCCTGTCCGTCACTGTTCTCGTCCCCTGCGCTCCATTCTCTCTCCAGAAAGCGTCCGACCATCTTCTCCTTGGACGTCTTTCTGCTATTTCACTTTTCGCAATGTGCGGGTTCCAAATGGTCAAAGCATAGGTCCCTCTGCTGCAGTCCATCCTACTCACATGTCGGCCCCATTTCCATTTGAGACGTTGCGCTAGCAATATTGCATCCTGCATACCAATTCTTCTTCGGATGTCGGTGTTCCTTATCCTGTCTTGCAGTCTCAGCTGTAGTACTTTCCTTTCCATTTTTCTCTGGCATACAAGAAGCAGGTTCTTCTGTTGCTCTGTCAGGGACCAAACTTGGCATCCGTACAGCTTTACTGGGATTACGCAGGTTTTCAGAACTTCAAATTTCAATTTAATACGTGTATAGTGATTCGTTATTGTGTTTATAAAGCTTGTATTGTAGATGTTATCAGTTCGGAAGCTGGCGAACAGGGACGTGGTTTAAGTAGCTTTGGAGTGAATAACAGCTTATGCATTCCTTTTGCATTCTTCACAGGGCCGGTGAGGTGAATCCCGTAAAACATTTATTTCTTTTGTAGCCTACATTATTTGTTGCAATTTTAAACTTTACACACATAACACTATTGTAGAAAGTGTTCTAACTCTATAAATAAAATATAGGCTTACACATTTGTAAAATCACTGCTTCATTATGAAACAAAACACTTAGGCCTATAGGTGCGCAAAATGATATTTGTAAATATTTGTCTTTCTTGTGAAATTAAATTTATGAACTCAGATTGTGAAACAGAAGATTACAATTTACAAGCAAAATTTAAAACTTACAATATTTTTTAACATTGTGAAACAGGCCCCTGGTCTGAACTCGTCGTCAGTCCGGATCGAATAAAATGTATTATTCTCTTGTAACAAATTAAAAATTTTGTTTAATTTAGTAGATAAAGTTTTATACTTCAATGAGATCCCTCCCATTTTTATATACAGATATTTCAATATTATCATTTCCGACATTTCAATATTATAAATCCACAAGATCAGTAGATAAATTATTAATCTGTAGTTATTTGAGCACTTTCTGAAGGCCTGTGGTTTCGTTTTGTAGTGCTTATTTTATCCATTTCTCTCAAGTTAATGATTGGTCTCAATTATGTATCTCCATCACTTCCTGTTTCACGGTCATCTCCGCAAATGTGTTGAAACGAAGTTATTTCGCACTAGTATCGTCATGCTTCAGTTGTGTCGATACAAAATATGGAAATGCTGCTTCATTAGTAAGTATTTCGATCAGGTTGTTAGAGGACAGTGATTATGCTTGTCGTAACGCGAAAGTAACGGCGCCAGAAGGATTTATAACCAATTTCAGAAACTATCCCCAAGGTAAGCACTCATTTTGGGTATTAATGCTAAAGGTGCTCACATCAGTGTGAAACCGGCAATTCTCCTCTAATCTAGCGCCACGTTCCACATACAGGATGTTCTAAATCATATCATTCTTATGGACTGAAGCGAAATAAAACTTTATAGCTTATATTAAAATAATATATTTTCTGTATTATTCTTTATAGGCCTAATGCGTCCTTCATTTCAGCATGGTATTTCTGTTATTTCTGTTTTTTAGTTACACAGAAATGCTTAGAGTAAAAAAGTAGAAGAGAAAGATAGATAAAAAAACTATGAAGGGAAAATAATGTTACTGAAGCGATCGAGGAAATCTGAGAGTAAGGAATAAGGAAATATAAGAAATAAAATATAAAGAAAGAGATAAAAGAAGGAAAAGAAGGGAAGAATTATATAAAGAAACGAAATAGGTAGTGAAGAAATGAGAAAGAAGCAGAGAAATAATCGAACAAAGATTTGGAATGAATATTGAACCATCGCATTTTACTGGATTATCCAGTTTCAAGCATATCAGGCATTGATACCTCGGGAAACACTGAGCAAATCCAGGAAATCAAATCCATCAGCATAGTAAAGCTAGTCACCTACAGCGGTCTCGTGGGTTGGTTTCTGGTTGATGAGGAGCACAATGAACCATTCGTGTCTCAGTGCTTTAGTAGCAATCTACGCCCTTACTAAGGAGGAGAAATAAGAAGCGAACAATGAAATGATCAAAGAATGAACACACTGAAGGAATAAAGACTTAAATTAAACCGGAACAAATCAAAGAAGGAAGGAACAAATAAAGGGAAACCAGTGGAAGGAGCAAAGAACAAACGGAAAAGGAATTAGGGAAATAGAAACGAGAGGAGGAATGAAAGCTTTGAGCAGAAGAAAATATGAAGAAAGAAATTAGCGATGGAAGAAATTGAGATAAAATTAAAAGAAAGAAATTAGGAAAGGATTAAACAAGCAAAGAAACAACTGAGGGATATAGTAATAAAGTAGCGAATGAAGAATGACACGGGAAAAGATAGAAGCAAAGAAAGGAACAAAAGAAGAAGCGAAGATCGAATAAAGGTAAACGGGAAGAAGCAAAGAAAGGAGTAAAGGAAGAAGCAAAAAGAGGTATGAAGGAAGAAGCAAAGCAACGAATGAAAGAAGAAACAAGGAGAGAAATGAAATAAAAAACAAATAAGGAATGAAGGAAGAAGCAAAGAAAGAAATGAAGGTAGAAGCAAAGAAAGAAATAAGGAAAGCGAAGAAACAAATAAAGGAAAAAGCAAAGAAACAAATGAAGGAAGAAGGAAAGAAAGGAATTAAGGAAGAAGCAAAGAAACGAATGAAGGAAAAGGAAAGAAAGTAATTAAGGAAAAAGGAAAGAAAGGAATTAAGGAAGAAGGAAAGAAACGAATGAAAGAAGCGAAGAAATAAATGAAAGAAGTAAAGAAACGAATGAAAGAAAAAGCAAAGAAACGAATGAAGAAAGAAGCAAAGAGGGGAATGAAGGAAGAAGCAAAGAGAGGAATGAAAGAGGAAACAAATAAAGGAATGGAGAAAAAAGTAAAGAAAGGGATTTATGAAGAAATAGAAAAAGGAATGATGGAAGAAGCAAAGAGAAGAATAAAGGATGAAGTAAAGGAAGGAATGAAAGAAGAAGTAAAGAAAAAGAATTAATGAAGCAGCAGAAAATGAATTAAGGAAGGAGAGATAGGAAATATAAAGAAGCAAAGAAGGGAATGAGGAGAGAAGTAAAAAGGAATTAAGGAAGCAAGGAAAGGAATAAAACAAGAAACGAAGATAAAAGGAAGAATGAAAGAAGCGAATAGATATAACGAGGAGCAAGAAGTAGGCTAACAAAGGATACAGTTGCAACGAAGGACAATGAATGAAGGAAGGATGAGGAAGGGATGCAATGAAAAAGAGATAATGAAATGGAGAAAATCGAAGGAAGCGAAAGAAAGGAAATGAAAACAAGTAACTTTGGATAAGGGACTAGTGTTAATATGTATGAATAAGAATAAATAAAAAGTAGAACAGAAAATGTAAAGATAAAAACAAATATATAATAAACAGGGAAAGGATTTATATGTAAATACATATTTACTTATAAAGCTAATATAATTTATATTTTGTATTATCTTTATGTTTCACAATGTGTAGGGTTGAAAAATCCTACTTTTATTTTCCATATTTTTCCATATTTTAGAGTTTAGTACATATTTTCGTTAATTTCCATATATTTTCCATATTTCATATAAAACAGTCCATATTATATTAGGTTTAACAATAAAACAAAACAAAATTCCATTAACTTTTAAAAATACATTTCAACAATAGAGATTTAAACACATGTTCAGTAATCCCTTTAACATCAGAGTTATTTGAAAATTAGCAGTCCTATCAACAATGGGAAAGTAAGTTACAAAACTGTATTAATTTAATTTAAAATTTTTAACAGACTTCAGTTGTGCAGCTCAACAGTTAAATGCCAGTCAGAGTACACATAGGTTCAGTTTTGTAAATCATACTATAAAGACGGTAAATATGCCAAAAGTACGTCATTCAGTCAATTTAAAATCAAAACTAACAAGTTACATTTCAGAATTTAAAGAAGATGGTTTATCAACTGACAATAAAATATTATTTTGTAATTTGTGTCAGTGTGCAGTATCATCTACACAAAAGTTCCTGGTGCAACAACACATTACAACTAGTAAACATCAGGCCAACAAACAACTAAATTCCAAGCAGAGACAATTGTTTTTAACACAACCAACAACATCGAATGTAAGATCTGAGTTTAACATCGACCTGTGCCGTTCTCTTATCTCTGCTGATATTCCTCTCTACAAACTAAAGAATAAGGTCTTCAGGGAATTCCTTGAAAAATATACTCAACATACAATCCCGGATGAGTCAACACTTAGGAAGACGTATGCTCCATCCATCTACGATGAGACAATACAGAAGATAAGAGATGAAATTAAAGATAGTTCAATTTGGGTTTCCATTGATGAGACTCCCGACAAAGAAGGTAGACTTGTTGGTAATGTAGTTATCGGTTTGTTAAGTGAACAATATTCTGAACGAATTCTTTTACATTGTGATGTTCTAGAAAAGTGCAATAACAAAACTATAGTTAAACTGTTCAACGAAGCTATGGGTATCCTGTGGCCAAAGGGTATTATGTACGATAATGTGTTATTCTTTATTAGCGATGCTGCCCCTTATATGGTCAAAGCTGGACAAGCATTATCTGTTGTATATCCTAAATTGACTCATTTTACTTGTGTGGCGCATGCATTTCATCGTGTGGCAGAAGTGGTCAGAGACAATTTCCCTAAAGTAGATTTGTTGATTTCATCAGTGAAAAAAGTATTTCTCAAAGCTCCCAGTAGAGTTAACGTGTTGAAAGAAATGTACCCTGAAATTCCATTGCCACCAAAGCCAATTTTAACTAGATGGGGTACATGGCTAGAAGCAGTTGAATATTATGCCGAACATATAGACTCTATTAACAATGTTCTCCTTGCATTGGACTCTGAAGATGCAGTCTCAATTGATACTGCGAAAACAGTTACCTGTGACATAAGTGTGAAGAATGACTTAGCTCACATTCAGCATACATTTTCATGCATCATAAAAACGCTCAAAAGTCTCCAAAATAGGCACCTTTCACTATCTGAAAGTTTTGAAATTATAAATAGTACTGTGGAACAACTGAATCGTGGTAGAGGTAAAGTTGCAGATGCAGTAAGAGCTAAGGTGGACACTGTACTTTCAAAAAACCCTGGATATGAAGAACTACAAAAGGTTGTTGCTGTGATGAGTGGTGAATCAACAGTGAAGATTAACTTGGACTTATCCCCAGCAGACATTGTGAAATTGAATTATGTACCAGTTACTTCTTGTGACGTCGAACGCTCTTTTAGTCAGTATAAATCTATCCTCAGAGACAATAGAAGAAGATTCACTTTTCAGCACTTGAAAGAAATGTTTGTAACCTATTGTTATGGTAACAGACAATAAAAATTGTGTTTTGTTGAAACTACATTGGAAGATAAGGTACGTCCATTATATTTTTTGTTTAGTTTGATTAAAATGTACCAATATTTAACGTACATAGTCATTTTTTTATAATTTTAAGTCCATATTTAATTCCATATTTTGGTAAAAATCCATATTTAATTCCATATTTTGGTAAAAATAACTACATATATATTTACATATTTCATATATTTTTAGTCCATATAAATCCGTTCCCTGATAATAAATAATTACTTGTATTATATGGAAGAGAAGATTGTTGTCCCATTCGATATAAAATGTACGTAGTTAGAAATTAATCGCAATGTGAACGCAAGAAATTGTAAAATTCCTAAGCATAATCCATTCCAATAGTTTAATTTACACTTTCGGCTGAATTGTCAACCCAGGTCGCAATCATCGTGTGAGCTGCAGATTGTCACTTTTCTTACTCCAGGCACTTCAACTATTTCCAACGCCCGCATGTAAAAACTCGAACCTCATGATCGAATTTTAATTGCATGTCAATTTATAGCTGTGTCACGAAAACAAACATTCGGAGTTCAATCGTTTTAGTTCTATGTCAGTTACTGTAAAAGGATGTGTAATTGATATTATTTGACAAGAATTTATTAAATTTGAACTTAGGACAAACATCTTCGGGCGTTTCATTAAAATGTTCGTTACACGGCATTAAATGAAGAAAAATGTTCCTCCCGCAAAACTCGTAACAAGACTTGCTTGTTTATTGAGTGTTTATATTCTGACTTCTCACTTTGCTTTATTTTCGTTCTATAACAACATTCGTTTATTCTTTGTCTTGTGTAAACTTTTTTTTTTGTAATTTATTCTTTTCTGATTGTTTTTCCAATTGTTCCTTTCATCCTCTTTGTTGCTGCTTATGCATTTTTGTAAATTGTAGATCTGGTTGAATGTAAGAGAAGGCCTTAAGGCTTTAATAATGTCAATTAAAATAAAGTAAATTATCATATTATTATTATTATTATTATTATTATTATTATTATTATTATTATTATTATCATTATCATTATCATCATCATCATCATCATCATCATCTGGTTCTTTTAGTCACATTTACACTAGCGATAAAGTTTAACCCAATTTGGAGTATAGAAATAGATTATACCACGCGCTACACTTTATAGCAGCGGTGACCAAAACTCGAACTGCAGTGATTACATGCGACAGACAGCCTATGAAGTAAGGAGACGAAGGAAAGGCACTTGGCATGAAAACTACAACCAGTGGTGGTTCCTGTACTAACATCTTGATCAATCCCGCGGATAAAAATCTCAAGCTTTGCTGCATCAGTAATGTCACTGCTGTCATCAAGAGCCAGTGAATAATATACGGCTTTTTTTTTTTTGCTTCTGTTCTATTAAAAAGCTTTAGAGCAGGAGATATTTCAAACCCCATTAGGTAGCTGACTTCCTTACATTTATTTATGTCATCTTTCTCTTCCTGGCTATGATTTAAGACATTTTAATTCCTGGCGTTTAACAGTTCGTTGGCACATAATATTGAATCAGTTTTTCTGAACTATTACTATTAAAAGAATATCTAATAAACAGTTACCCTCATGTAAAGATTAAGATGATTAAAATTGAGATAAAATCTAATAATACTGTATCCTTCTAGGGAGAAGATCTAAAATTGTCAATATTCATGCACGCACAGAAGAATTATACAAACACATACTTAGTGGTCAGTAATAATAATAATAATAATAATAATAATAATAATAATAATAATTTTTATCATCCTTGCATGTATTGGGCCTAGTGGCCCGTTACGGTCTCTTGCCAAAGCTTGAACGGTCTGCCCAAGGATCTCTTGTAATTTAAAATCTGGTGTGGAATTCTAGAACGAGGCATTCTGGTTACGTATGATCTCCAGTTTTGTCTGTATAATAATAATAATAATAATAATAATAATAATAATAATAATACATTATTCAATTAATGTTTATATATTACTCCTAATTGAACCGTTGAGCAAAGTAGACATATTACATTTTGTCCGACAGAACAACAAAACCGGATTTCGCTACCTATCGTAGCTCCCCAAGTGCATCACGATGCTGGGTGGGCACCGGTCCCATACACTGGCCGAAATTTCGTGAGAAAATTTCTTTCCCCATGAGGACTCGAACCAGCGCGCATTCCGTAACGCGAGGCCTAGGCAGGATGCCTTAGACCGCGACGCCACGGCGCGGGACCATAGGTCCATACTCTCTATACTCTCTAAAACATTCAGAAAAACACAACCGTAGTATCGTGTTTTCTATTGACAGGAAGCAATGGCGATTGAGCCATAGAAGATGTTGTGACCCGATTTTTATGATTATCATAACCTTTACGAAACCAGACAACTGAATTATGTAAGTACTTAAACAGTTTCACTGATAAGACTCCAATTCAAGCGCTCAAATATGTCATAAGTGTAAATAAATGTATCTGATATTGATTTATCAGTACATAGACTTTAGGTCTATGGCTATTTGACATCAAACATCTTTTAAAAATGTAGTATAGTGTACATTACAATAAAATATTTTGTATGTTTCATATAGGCCTATTACAATGAAAGAGATGTTAACAAATTCGCATTAATGTGGCATCGTAATTGGTGCTGTTGCGATATTTCGGATATGAAAGTCTTTTTAGCATCTCTGTTCTCACGACACACTAGTCGTGACTAGTAAATAACATATGCTAGTTCGATTATCAGTGACATAATTATTACTCCAGGCTCACTCCTCCTAATTCTCCACTATACAAGGAGTTCTCTTTAAATATTATCTGATTTCATGTTTACTACAGATCTGTGTACGATTTTAAAAATGCTGATAATAATAATAATAATAATAATAATAATAATAATAATAATAATTATTATTATTATTATTATCATTATTATTATTATTATTATTAGTATACCCAAGTTTTTTAATGTACTTCACTCCCACCCCGTCCATTAGTAAACTTCCAACCGTTCTCAACACAGAACCAAGCGTATACAGTCAAAGTCGCCTTACGGTCATGGTAAACACAAACAGCACTGAGTTAGTGAGTATAGTACGTTCCAGTGACGAAAGAGCATTCAATATTGAATAATATTCTCTCACAGGTACTGTTGTCCGTTTGCCTATGTTGCATCCCGGTTTACTACACCCGCTTCTGCTCGCCCCTCTGTAAAGGCTAGTGGCTGGGCTGTCTTAGTTCTTTTCTGAAAACATTAATTTCTGTTAGGAATTGGGCGTCTACGTAATATTATACAACTGTTTAAAATTACTTACATAAAAGCGCCTCGTTAATTAATTGTCACGTGATTTCCCTCCTTTCTACGACCCCGCGACAAAACCACTTGGACGGTCAGTAGAAAGTATGTCTGAGTAATTTTATCTTTTCTGATTGGGCAGAAGTGAAGATTGAATTTACAGTACATAAGGTACTCTTTTATAGAGTAGGTACAGAATTATTTCAACATGACTTACTAATACGAAGGACGAAACTGCTAATTGCATTTAGGTATAATAGTCTGTAGTTCGATAATATTCAAAAAAGAACTGAAGCTTATATCAAAATGAACGGCTACCATTTTAAAAAATTGTGTTTAAATATCCATATTATGATTATTTTTCAATTTAACTTTATTCTCTATATTGTACGCTAATGTGCTGTAAACAGTGTAATGTACACTGCATAAAGAATACGTCCGAATTGATAGTTCAATTCGTGAGTGAAAACACTTATTGTTAATACAGTACTGTATTTTGATTAAAGAAAAACCTAATAAAAATTATCAAAAATTAAAAATTGCGATATTTCCTAGTTTACGTAAATGGATGAACTACTTTTCTTCCCTCCTATACCTAGTAAAGTGATTTGTTTGTATTTTACACCAGTATCATCGAACTCCAGTCTTGGATGGGGGTAGCAAACAGTATTTCTGGTTCTGAACTGTTAATCAAAAGGTATAGCCAGGTTAGTATTGGAAATGTTAGTAAAAATAAAATGATGTCCTCGTACAAAAGAGCAGCATGTGTCGCTCTTCTGAGATCATCCGAGAGCGCAGTGTTCATAATGGGTGTAGAGAAAAATTTCTTTCTGTTACTGGTCTGTATAGATTCTCTTCTTTCACTGTTGGGTCTTACAAGTGTTCATAACGATGTAGGAATTGAATTATTTGCTAAAGACGTAAATCCAGAAACCATACCTCAATTTCCTGACACTAGTTTGTTTACATCCTTGAAGGATATGTAGAGCAGTAACAAATTTCACGCTTGAGGATATATAATCGATGTATTCAAGCGCCAGACAAATGCAACTACTTCAGTGGCTTTCTCACAATAATTTTAAACTTGAAATATTAAGCAAAAACTCGCAAGTAAACATCGATGCTTAGAAACCAGTGAGTTACAAAGCCACAAGCTATGAAGGTGTGTGTATGTGTTTGTTCGTGAAATAACGAACCTGTGCAAGCCAATCACGACGTCCATCAGGCAATATATAATTCAGAACATGCAATCATGATCCACTATGTTAATCTCACATCAGTTCATGGCCATCTACAAAGCTGCAAACTTAAAATCTCGTACCTTCGGCGTTTGTTGTTATTTCTCCTGATTAATTATATATAATATTCATTTTGTTGAAATAATTCTATGTTTTAAGTTGTTTTCATCCAAAAATATTGTGTAATGGGATAAGCAGGGTTCGTGACAGTTTTGTCTGGAACTTCCAGACATTCATATTTGAGAAAATTTATCAATGCCAAATCAATTTACATATTAAGTAACTCATATTTCAACTTACTGGTGTAATAACAATTGATATCCTGCAGTATCGCGTAAGAATCTTGCGTTATATCGAGTTCTCAGTTAGCTCAGGTGGTTGATGTATCTGACAGAAAATTCATTGGATCATTTTCGATTCTAGGCGTGGAAGTAGGTGGTTTTTACCGTTCGTCAATGAGGAGATAGTATTAATCCTTTAAGAGTGCCAAACGCCCAGTCCTCCGTCTGTTATTATTATTATTATTATTATTATTATTATTATTAATAATAATTACTTGCTTACTTACTTACAAATGGCTTTTAAGGAACCCGAAGGTTCATTGCCGCCCTCACATAAGCCCGCCATCGGTCCATATCCTGTGCAAGATTAATTCAGTCTCTATCATCATATCCCACCTCCCTCAAATCCATTTTAATATTATCCTCCCATCTACGTCTCGGCCTCCCTAAAGGTCTTTTTCCCTCCGGTCTCCCAACTAACACTCTATATGCATTTCTGGATTCGCCCATACGTGCTACATGCCCTGCCTATCTCAAACGTCTGGATTTAATGTTCCTAATTATTATTATTATTATTATTATTATTATTATTATTATTATTATTATTATTATTATTATTATGTTTTGAGGGAGGTGGGATATGATAGAGACTGGATTAATCTTGCTCAGGATAGGGACCAACGGCGGGCTTATGTGAGGGCGGCAATGAACCTTCGGGTTCCTTAAAAGCCAGTAAGTAAGTATTATTATTATTATTATTATTATTATTATTATTATTGTTATTATTATTATTATTATTATTATTATTATTATTATTATTATTAAGCTGCGGATTTATGCCTATATGCCAATTTTAATCCTTAACCTGAAGGCGCAAGATTTTAGATTACATATCCATTTTATGGCATTGTGAGTATAATATGCGAATTCTATAGTGGCTATAATTGCCTAATTCACTAATAAATGCCTATTTGCTTATAAATACCTCAAATTTGCCTAAATATCCGTATTATATATTATACTTGAATTTATTGATCATTCTATCGATATTTTTTAAATCTGTAATTAGTTTCATTTTTATCCAGTATAGGACAGTGATATAGAACTATCGATAATTCTGTGTGTTACGTTGTACTGCCACCAGAGTGCGGAGAAATCTTATAATTTGAAATCAACCAATAAGAAAAAAATGTATTTCGAAAGCCGCATGAATCACTGGTGGTAGTTGACTAGGGTAGTTGTTTTAAACTGTGTATCCGTTTTGTGAGTTGAATTTTCTGCTGTAGTACGTGGAGATATGCCAAAGCAAAAGTCATCAGAAGCACTGATAGGAAAATACATTGACAGTACTGCTTTCCCATAGGTTTGGTCCCCAGCACAAATTGAATCACTGAAGTATTGCCCCATCACTTCATGTGAAGTGGAAGGAAGTTTCTCCCAATTTAAGAACATGCAGACAATAAACATCAGCTCTCATTACAACATTTAGAGAAATATTTAGTTATTCACTGGCATAATGAAATTCCTATAAAAACTAGTGTATAATGCTACGCTACGTATGATCGTGTTAGCCATTAAGAATTAGAAATTGTTAGTGCCTTTTTAAATGCCTATTTTCGAATTTTGAATGCCTATTTTGCCTGCCTATTTCAACTGTTTTTAGTGTCTAAAAATCCACAGCTTTATTATTATTATTATTATTATTATTATTATTATTATTATTATTATTATTATTATTATTATTAAATATTATTGTGCTCTGTTTTTGTACGCTATGAAACTTGCTACTTAATATGAGATGTTTGTGTTCTTTTATGCTATCAGAGATGCAGGCACATACACATTTTCGGAGCTAGTATGGTTTCATTATGTCACGCAGGCGGCCCGGATTCGAGTCCCGGTCAGGTCTGGGATTTTTCATAGAAAAATCCATAGTGACAATTTTGCGGACAATGTCGCAGTTGGGGTTTTTCTCGGAGTTGTCCCGTTTTCCCCATATTAGACTTGTACATCATTCCGTCACCATTTCTCCATTATTCCATAACATTCCCCAATCGCCAGCAGGGACGCACGGTAGTAGTTGGCCTAGAGACGAAGGGGGGGGGGGGTTACCTGCTCGAAAACTGGGTACGCAGCGAACCTTAGTATAGTCAGTAGAGATGAACAAAAGTAACTGACGCTCTCGCTCGCTGTGTTTATTGCACTTGTCTTTCGAGTCTCCTCTCGTAATTCTCATGCCCTTCGAGTCTTGCTCATCATTCTCGAAATAGCATTTGGTCGTAACTTTGAATAACATACAACGTTGAAATAAATAACATTATAGATGTTTAATTGATACAAAATTACAAAACAGAACAGTATCATAGTTATCAGAATGATCTGGTTTTATTATCAGATATTACCTATGGTTATATAGGTCTAAATAGAAAAAAAATCTCAAATAAATTTGCATTTTGAAAAACATAAAACGTAACTTTAAATAAAGTATTAATATTTTCTTACTTGAGATCGTACACTTCATCTCAAACATACTACAAAATTCCTAGCCTTTTAATAAGGGCCTAGTAATTGGATAGATAGATGGATTTATTGAGCAATATAATTAAATAAAGATCGGGGAACGGGTTATTATACACTGAAGGGTAGAGATGATGTTTAAAATAGGCTACCTGATTGTTTATATATACAAGTTGCCAAAACAGATGAAAGTTCAATCTGGTATAAACAACTATGACGATTTAAAGATGCTTGATGTTCGAGAGTTGACCACTCCCGAAGTCTTGATTACTTGATTCACCCATAATCAGTCAACGACGTCGTAGGCAATATTGTAGTGCGGGTTTTCGGCTTTGCAGTCGCTGTTAGTCTTGATTTCTCGATCGTTGTTCAACTCTAGTAGTCAGCCGATTTGGGTTTGCGAATGCGCCTAGTTTGCGCAATAGACCGTAACAGGTCGCAGTGCTGAGCCATAGTGCCCCCCTCCCGTAAATTCCATTCCCTTCCATGGTTTCATTATATTTGTCAACACGGGTAAAGCGAGCATAATATATTTTATGCTCAACCATGCCAAAAATGTAGTAATTATACACCTGGTAGCAGATCTTTAATGCATGTCATTAAAGTACACCTACTCATTAAAGGTCAGGTCTTTCAGCCAATGACGACTCAGGTTACAACTGTTCAGCCAATGACAGGTCAGCTTTCTACCGTTATAAAGCCGCAAGTATCGATTATTCTCGGATATGCAATCGAAAGAGAATTAGCGAAAAGTCACACAGGCTGGAAATCCAATACTGTCGCAGAAGGTTATGTTCTGTTACTATAATAATTAGCGTTAATTGTAAATAATATTCAAATAAATTCAGTTTGTCATCTCGTTTTTCAATGTATAATTTAATTTCAATGTTATCTCTGTAGGTTCTTATGGCCTAGCAAGGTCAATGTGAATATCTGTTCCTCGGAAAAAATCAATACTTTCGCGTCTGCGCACATCTCACAACATACGGGACATTGGTCAAGGTCAGATACAAAGAAAAATTAATAATATCAAGTTAGAAATATGGTCGAGCATAAAAAGTCGTATGAAACTCGCCTATAATGGTAATTAAGAAGCTCGTATGAAAATTATGAAACTCGCTTGCTCTCGTTTCATAAATATCCATATTCGCTTCTTAATTACCTTCATTATAGGCTCGTTGCATAATGTACTATTTTATATCCGTTGCTAACAATAGAACTGTTAATAAGCTTACATCGAAAACTTTCCTGAATTTGCGCACTTTAATTGACAAGAGATTTAATTAACACATAGAAAGTGAAATTTATTAGATGTCCATACTACGTGTAGGGGTATGAAAACTTGTAATTTTGCATTAATAAACGTCTGCCCTTACTATTATAGGAGGGTGCAGCCTAGTTGTCATCCTACATCGTAAATATCCCCATAATCTTTTATTCAGGTTTCAAGTTAATTTGTCAGTCATAAATTTAGAACGCCGAGCTAATTCTTCATACGGTGCATTCAACTATTTCCTCCGCAATGCACTGCCTGCTTGTAAGGACGATACACCTTCCTCTTTCTTCCACCTTCATCCTTATAGGACTAGACTTGATTGAGCGCGGGCAATCAAATGAACACTACACGTGCGGAGGAGTAGCTGAACGCATCGTAATGTTTAACCTCTATGGGAATATAAAAATTTGCGCATTTTGAGGGAAAGTTTTGACATAAACTCATTGTACTTTCCCTATAAGATTTAGAGAGTAACTCTCAACGTCAACGATAGGTTCTCCTCTCCTCTCCTCTCCTCTCCTCTCCTCTCCTCTCCTCTCCTCTCCTCTCCTCTCCTCTCCTCTCCTCTCCTCTCCTCTCCTCTCCTCTCCTCTCCTCTCCTCTCCTTCTCTTCTCTTCTCTCCCTGTTTTCTCCTTTCTCCTCTCTCCTCTTTTCTCTTTCTCTCCTATATCCTTTTTTTCTCTCTTCTTCCTCTTTTCTTTTTCTTTTTTCCATCTTCTCTTTTTCTTTTCTCTTTTCTTTAATCTTTTTAGTCTCTCTCTTTTGGCTCCTTCTCTCCTTTTTGTCTCTCTCGTTTGCCTCTTTTCTCCACCTTTCTCTTTTTTCTTCTCAAGTTTCTCTTTTCTTTCTTGTTCCTTTTCCTACCTCTTTCCTCCTCTGATGTTCTGGCTCACATATCTATTATCACGTAGAACTACATCTTATCGAACAAAATGTGTCACAGGAAGAACAATTTGTTATATATATTATATATCTCAAAGTGTGATTAGTAAACTATGTTACTATAGGAGAACAACTTAGAAAACTCCGTTGGTCTGCGCATGCGTCAATCTTAGAGAGTGACACAATATACTGTACTATTCATCTCTTCCTTCCTAATTGTCAGCCAGTAGTAGCGCGTACTGATAGCAGTAATGCATCGGATAACTTGTCAGTTATTAGCGACAATGGTTCATATTAATGAAGGGAAACTCCGACTCCGCATCCAGCACAGCGATAAGACTTAGTAACTTCCTACAACGGAGTTTTGCCAGTTAAACTATAGTTAGCGATGTATACAATGGAGGGGGAAGAAACTGGCCATCCTACTCCAATATTTTCTGGCTTAGTTGAGTGATACCTTATTGGTGTCACTTATGAGTTTCCAATCAGTCTTCTCACATACATTCCTCCTTTTCTCGTTTTCCTCCTTTTTCTCCCCCTCTCCTATTTGTGCACATATGACATGGTGCAAGATTTAAAAAATTCTCTCAATATCCTCGGTGTTCTTAGTTTGTCCTTTTTTTGTGTCTCTACAAGATTGCAGTGCAAGTCCTAATTGATTACTTTGCTTATGTATGATCTTTGTATTGATGGGATTGTACTTCGATATTTTCCCGGCTTCTGCTTCGATAATGTGATATGATTCATCGGTAATATTACATTGCTAGGTTATTTATGTCTTACTGGCTAACTAGAAAACATAATTAATAGGTATGACACCGGTGTTGATTTTGTCAGTGAAACAAATCAAAGTTTTTCGAGGTATGGTATGTCTGACCATTATATGTCAACCAGAATCTTCAATTTGCTTCTACATCCACAAGGAATATGTGGATTGGTGCGTGTATTTTATGTCTTAATGTGTTTTTTTCCCACTGTAATCACCACAGAATAAAGAAGTCTAGTTACTATTGACTATTTGCTAGTAGCACTGAAGTCCCAATTGGGATGATGGCATTGGATATGGCAACGATAATGGTACTTAGTGTACCATTAAAATTCCTTCGAAATAAATTATTACCTAGACAGATTTTCTTTCTGTAGATTCACAGACATACACGTAATATTTGTAGCTTTTAAACCTTCTGCTCAACTATATCCAATTCCTCAATCAACCGACATTGCTATGTTTACGCGTACATTCCTCAAAGACATAGAATTATTAATTTTCGATGCAATGTACCTGGGAGTAGTCCTGTTAATTCTAATTATGAACAGTGTCTAGAAATACCAAACGTGAAGAAATACTTCGTTGTTCCGTAACGCTACTGCTATGGATTATCAAGAGTTCTCTTTGTGCTGCCTTTATAGTCAAGGACTGAAGTGTAATTTGATTTCTATCCGGCTATACATCTGTAATTGTAATTGGGTGCACTCCAATTGAGTCGCGATTTGAAATAAAAATATATATTATAGACCTTCGTAATAATGCTCTAAATTTGATCTGCTAGTAGCCTGACTGCAGAGGTAATTGTAGACTTCTATCTCATGGAAGCACTTCTATAGTCATTGGAACGGAATATCAAGACTACGAAGTGGTTTCTCATTTGTAGCTGAAGAATATATATCTCACTGGTAAGTTCGTTCAAAGGTGATGTACTTCGATAGATTTTAAAGGACGATAAAAATACATGGAAGGACTAAATTAGTAAGGAATTCAGCTGGGAGACCCCAAATTATTGCTTTACGGTCAATAAAACACACGCGTATATTTATTTATTTATTTATTTATTTCTTTATTTATTTAATCTGACGGGATTAAAGACATAAGGCCTTCTCTTCCATCCTACCAGATAGCACACATAAATAAAAAAAAGTACAAACAGTGATGAAGATAATACAATTTAAATTAAAGCCCTATAGAGAGTCAACAATATCAATATGCTAAATCATATTTTAGATGAGATTCTAACGCACTGAAAATTTTTCTCATGAAAGCTTACAGGATCTTCGATGAGTAGTATAATGGTAGGGTTGCTAAGTTAAGACCTCTAGACAGACTCCAATGTCAACAAATTTGAATCGCAACAGGATGCCAAAACTTATTATATTCTGTCGTATAAGCTCGAATTCCGTAGAAAACCAGGTAGGTCATAAAAAGATGGCTAAAGACCGTAACAGGCCACCGTGGCCTAATGCTTGTCAGGTGGTGGTGGTGGTGGTGGTGGTGGTGGTGGTGGTGGTGGTGGTGGTGGTGGTGGTGGTGGTGGTGGTGGTGGTGGTGGTGATGGTGGTGGTGGTGGTGGTGATTACAATTATAATATGATTACTGCGTGGTATGATATTGAACAGTAACAAATTTACAATTACTCCTACGATTAATGGATACCAATCTTTTGACTACAAGGAAAGATAAGTTAAAGACTAATCATAGAATATGAAAAAAAATACGTAAAAGCTATAAATTATTATATGATAAAATGTTGAAAGTTAAAAAGAGATTAATGTTATGTTCGACGAAAGAATTGCGTAAGTACAAAAATTTTCAAACAATGAAAGACAGCAGAAAGCCACAAAGTGTTCGAATTGATATTGAAATAGAAGGAGATAAAGCAAACAAAATCACGGACTAAAGAATTAAACTAAGTAATGTTGAAGTGAGAAATCTTAGGAGCACACAAATGAATGGACAAAACTGCTCAGTTGCTGGGTTTTGGAAGATAATTTCAACGTTATAAAAATGATATACTTACATGCATATAGTGCATACCTTCGCTGCGCCTCCAAAATCCGCTATGTGTTTTTAAAAAGATTTTGCAGGGGAAAGAAAAAAGCATTGTCACTTTTAATTTCCTTCATTTTCAAAGCCACTTTCTGTATAATTTCAATCATTACAAGAAAAATGATGAAGCTGTACTAAAAGTAGCTTTGAAAATCATGAAAAAGGAAGAAACTGTACCGAAAGTAGTTTTAAAAATTATGAAAACGGATGAAACTGTACCGAAAGTAGCTTTGAAAATCATGAAAAAGGATTAAACTGTACCGAAAGTAGCTTTGAAAATCATGAAAAAGGATGAAACTGTACGAAAGTAGCTTTGAAAATCATGAAAAATTATGGAACTGTAGCGAAATTAGCTTTGAAAATCATGAAAAATGATGAAACTGTAGCGAAAGTAGCTTTGAAAATCATGAAAAATGATGAAAGTGTACCGAAAGTAGATTTTAAAATCATGAAAAATGAGGGAACTTTATCGAAAGTAGCTTTGAAAATCATGAAAAATGATGGAACTGTACCGAAAATAGCTTTGAAAATCAAGGGAATTAAAAGTGACGATGCTTTTCCCTTTTCCCTGCAAAATCTTTTTAAAAACGCACAGCGGATTTTGGAGGCGAAGCGACGATGCATTAGATACGCACGCACGCACGCACGCACGCACGCATACATACTGTATAATTTGGTAATGACTCACAAAAGGGAAAGTCGGAAGGACCAAATAACTCTGCGCGTTAAGATAATTGATGACTAAATGTTTGCACTTATTAAGAACAAACGTGAAAAATTATGTATAGATGCACTCTTCAACGCGAATTTTTTAGATTTCTACGAACTTTTGCCACATTAGCTAAAAAGTCATAAAGTTTATCTTACTAGAATTCAGTTCTTATAACCATTATGCCTCATGAATTAATTATCGTCGTTATAGCCACTAAAGAGTTTGATCCCTGGTTCAGCATGTAGGAGTTTTGATCCGTACATTACACTATTCTCTCACTCAACTTCCTTATGCAAGGAAAGGAGTTGTCGTAAAATGGTACTGAAAGCTAGTGGAGATGGGACTGCTGCATTGATTACGTTTTCTTATACCAGGAAGTATTGCAGTCATCTATTTTAAATGCAAATAATGCTCCTAGGCTTTAATTTTGTAATGTAAAAGTTGAGTGAAAAACGACGAGATTCGTAAGAAAAGAAATTGAACAGTAAAACACATGGAAAATACTTTGAAAGTGGAACAAGCAAGACAATAGCAACGCAACTGATAATGCAAATGTCTCGAAATGCACTTACAAAGGCTGAAATTGTCAAAGTAAAGTTAATCGTAGGCAATTAAAGAATGTTGATTATTGTAGGTAATCTTAGGAATTACTGTACAGGACATACCATAGGCCTTCATAATGTACAGTAGACTATGTCATCAGTTTGTGAACAGTATAGCCTACAAGAAACATAGAATTACGCAATATTAACGCATGTTGTAGATTGAGAAACATCTGAGGTGGATTTTAATTCTTCAGCTGTAATGTATCAGCATAATCAAGAAAATGTGTGAAGATAATCAACACAAAAGCAAATTTTAGAAAACTTGGCTCCAAATTAGAAGACTCGGACTTTAAACATTGGGTATGGCTAGAAATCACAAAATTAGCCAAAACATGTCCTTGAAATTTATTGTGCAACTGAATTTTACCTACTAAAACAATGACAAACATCACGTTGTAATTCAATTATTATTTTGACAATTGTAATTAAACCATGCCTGAGCAGCAACTCTGAGTATGGAAATGTCAGTTCTGTGACGTGTCCCTGACTACATCTTCAAAAGCACTTTTATTGTCATTTATCAATTAAAAAAAAAAGTGAAACACAATATTTAACAGGATTAAATGTTAGTGTACACCTATCATTTATTAGTTTATTACAATAGATAAGTCCACACCTGTGGAGTAACGGTCAGCGCGTCTGGCCGCAAAACCAGGTGACCCGGGTTCGAATCCCGGTCGGGGCAAGTTACCTGGTTGAAGTTTTTTCCAGGGTTTTCCCTCAACCCAATACGAGCAAATGCTGGGTAACTTTCGGTGCTGGACCCCGGACTCATTTCACCGGCATTATCACCTTCATTTCATTCAGACGCTAAATAACCTAGATGTTGATACAGCGTCGTAAAATAACCCAATAAAATAAAAAAACAATAGATAACCATTGCATGATTTCTTTAATGCTCTAAATATTATTTAAATCAGTCCCTAATAGTTAATGTCAGTTCTGTGACACACTGCAAGCTATATAAATATCCACTGGATGACAGCAAGAGTCCAGAACAGCTCTTCAGGTATTTGGTATGGATCACAGTGTAGGTGTATGCAGTGAAAGGGTGCTTTGTAATTTTTATAGTTCCTAGTTACGTACTTACTTCCAAATGGCTTTTAAGGAACCCGACGGCTCATTGCCGTCCTCACATAAGCCCGCCATCGGTCCCTATCCTGTGCAAGATTAATCCACTCTTTATCATCACATCCGACCTCCCTCAAATCCATTTTAATATTATCCTCCCATCTACGTCTCGCCCTCCCCAAAGGTCTATTTTCCTTCGGTCTCCCAACTAACACAATTTTTGTATTAGGGAAAGAAAAAAATATGTAACTGTTTTTCGGTGAGTACCTTTATTATCAGTTCTGAGATAGTTAAATTCTATGAAATATATGAAATGTGTCGTGTACATTTATGTTAATAGTCTGATACGAGGGTGTGCATATACAACATAATCTTAAATCTAGTAATCAACATGAAATTTAAGGGATAACAAATTGAAGATCGGTTTTGTCAATTATGTGACTATCAGTTCTGAGACTTCACAGAACTGACATTTTTATTGACATTATTTTATAAATTGTGGAATAAAATAAAATTATCTTTTAAATAATCGTGGCCAGTTTTGTAATACTGATCTACACATTAACAATAATTTACAGAAAAAAATAATTAAAGAAATACATTATTTAAAATATCTGTGAAACGAGTCTCATTTTGTCCGATTTTGTGAATTTTAGTCGTAATGTGTTATACAGTGTCCCAAATTGATATATACACATTTTGAAACACTATTTCTCAGCAACGAGATGAGACAGAAATACGATTTTTGCGGTTATGTATTCCTTAAGCCCGTACATATTACAAATGGCCTCCTTCCGCCACAGTACACTACCAACAACGACGTACAACAGAGCGACATACCACCGGATTGTTGCTAATGAAATATCATTACAGGCATGTTCAATCTGAACTCTCAGTTCCTCCAGTGTTTATGGTTTTGTGGCGTACACTGTGTCCTTTATAACTCCCCATAGGTAGAAGTCTGGAGGGGTTAAATCCGGAGATCGAGGCGGGAGCTCCGCAGCACTTCCTCTTCGTCCTATCCATCTCTGGGTCATTCTCATTTAGTGCGTGGACAAGTCTCGGAATGTAAGGCTTCCATTTTTTAGCTCTCAAAATTCGATGAACACTGGATTTACTGACGCCAATCTCACGAGAACATTGCCTCATTGACTTCTTTGAGCCACCAGTCGGTTAAGGCCCTTGCCTGCGAGTCTGAAGATGCGCTCGGGTGCGGGTTCGATCCCCGCTTGGGCTGATTACCTGGTTGGGGTTTTCCGAGGTTTTCCCCAAACGTAAGGTGACTGCCAGATAATCTATGGCGAATCCTCGGCCTCATCTCGCCAAATACCATCTCGCTATCACCAATCTCATCGACGCTAAATAACCTAGTAGTTGATACAGCGTCGTTAAATAACCAACACCAAAAAATTGACTTCCTTGGGGGTTGTGCAAAAGCCTGCATGACTGCATTAATACTCTCGTTATCTGTGTAACTTCTCTTTCTTCCGCACCGCCCTTTCAACACATCCTGCACCGTTCCGTCGACTTCAAACTTGTCTCGGATTCTTTTGATAGTTAACTTTGTTGGTGGTTCTGTTCCAAATTCAACACTCCAACGTCGCTGAACCTCAATAACATTCTCCACTTTCCAATAATATTTCAGTATCCACTTATGTTCATCGAATGATAATTGCACCGCCATTTTTGTTTATAAACTGGCGAACATGTGTGCATGCTTTTCACTGCCTTCTGAATCATAAACCGCAAAAATCGTATTTCTATCTAATTTCTTTGATGTGAAATAGTATTTCAAAGTGTGTATATATCAATTTGGGACACTCTATATTTATAGCCCACAGGAATACAGAATAAAATGCACTGGAGTATTACAGAAAGTAGTCTGCATACTATATTTTATTACTTATTTCGAGTATAGGCCTACGGGTTTCTTGCAATCATTGGGATTTCCTTAAAATTGTCAATATTTTAATTGTTTCTAGGCGCCTGGAGTCTGTCTTTCATTGCTTGAACTAGCGATGTCTACTTACTTCGTTATTAAACTTTTTCTATTTACTTTACAATATAATACCGTAACCAGAAAGCTCAGAGCTGAATACGGTATAAGCCTAAGCGTATCTCTCGAACAGAACGCAGGTGTCTGGTAATAGACATATGATCCCGTGCCGTGTTCTCGGACTCAAACCCTCGCTACCGCCTCGGTGGTTGCCGACTCCTGTAGCAGTGATTGGTCGCAGTCACGTCCGGATAATAAGGATCCTGTGAGTGATCAGATGTCTGTAATCTGTCAGGCACAAACATATCATCCCACTCGCAGCTGTTCCCACAAAGTGGTAGAGATTTGCCTGTCGTACTCTTGAGCTGTTGTTTGAATATCTCGGCGGGGATTGTCAGGTCGGTTACAGATCCGCAAGTCAGTAGAAATGTATTCATTGCGTCCTTTTTATTAAGCCTGAGCATCCATCAACAAGCTACCAAATTATAAGGCTTCTTCTGCCTGCCTTGGACCACTGACGTGAAGGGAGGCAAGTCGGTTCCTCGTCAGTACCAATACACCACTCAGTAAGAACAAAGACTGTCATGATGATAACTAGGTGCACAGAAGGGTGACTAAGCAGGACATCAATCAGTAGAAAAGTATACATAATTCCTATTTGAAATTCGATAAAATTTTAAATGTTATGTTTTATTTAACGACGCTCGCAACTGCTGAAGTTATATCAGCGTCGCCGGAAGTGCCGGAATTTTGTCCCGCAGGATTTCTTTACATGCCAGTAAATCTACTGACATGAGCCTGTCGCATTTAAGCACACTTGAAATTCGAAGTAAAACATTGCCTTCTGATATACAGGGACATAATTTTATTTTTACTTCAATTTTTATTGTACCTGAATTTTTAATGTACTTCACTCCCGCCCTTCTACTAATGAAGTTCAACCGTCCTCCACACAGATTCAAGACCGCATATACAGTCATAGTAAACAATACGTTCCAAAAATATGTTCGCGTTTCCCAGTGATGAAAAAACTTCAATATTGAATCATTTTCGCACAGATGCTGTCGTCCATTTGCCTACGTCCCATCCCGGTTTCCCCACCTGCTTCTATTCGCCTCTCTGTAAAGGCTAATGCCTGGGCTCTCTTAGCTCTTTTCTGAAAACATTAATTTCTGTTAGGAATTGGACATCTACGTAATATTACATAACTGTTCAAAATAACTTAAATAAAAGGGCCTCGTTAAGTAATTAACTGTCACGTGATTTCTCTCCTTTCTACGACCTGCGACATAACCACTTGGACGGACAGTAGATAGCATGTCTGAGTAATTTTATCTTTTCGGATCGGGCAGAAGTGAAGATTGAATTTACTGTACGTAAGGTACTCGTTTATAGAGTAGGTATAGAACTATTTCAACATGAGTTACTGATACGAGGTACGAACCTGGTAATTGGAATTGCGTACAATAGTCTATAGTGCGATAATGTGCACATTAGAACTGAAGCCTGTATCGAAATGAACGGCCACCATTTTCAAAATTGTGTTTAAATATCCATATTATGATTATTTTTCAATTTAACTTCATTCTCTATTCTGTACGGTAATGTGCTGTTGACAGTGTAATATACACTGCATAATGAATACGTCCGAACGGACAGCTCAGTTCGTGAGTAAAAACACTCATTGTTAATACTATACTGTATTTTGATTAAACAAAACCTAATGAAAATTATCAAACTCAAAAGCGCAATATTTCCTAGTTTACGTAAATGGATGAACTACTTTCCTTCCCTCTTATACCTAGTGAAGTGATTTGTTTGTATATTACGTCAGTATCATCGAACTCCAGTCGTGGAAGGGGGTAGCAAATGGTGTTTCCGGTTGTCAATCGTTGATCCAAAGGTATAGCCAGGTTAATATTAAAAATGTTAGTAAAAATAAAATAATGTCCCGGTAGTTTTCAGTCCGCCGAGTTAGCTCTGTGGTAGCGTGTCTGCGTCCAGACTAGCCGGCCCGGATTCGATTCCTGGCGATTAAATTACTTTCTGTTTCTGCGTATTTTATTAATTTTATCTTTCTGTACAATTATTTATAATATTGCACATGCATTTCACAATTTGCACAAATATAATTTTTCATTTGTGCATTTTTGCGACAATTATTTATTTTATAGCTTAAACTCTGGTTTATTAACATGATATTTTATATCTATTTAATTTCGTATTCCCATGTTTTATCAACAGTAATCTCACTAGAGATTTTGATTTTATCAATAAATCTGCGAGTGGACCACTGGCAGATTTATCTAGAGAAAATCAAAATTCAGTGGGATTTAATTGACTATTACACGATTAGAAGAAAGTATATAAAGATTAGAAGTAACAAAGTACTCCAATACAATAAAATATTAATTGGCATACGAAAATACAACTTTCTTCAAATGTATTATTGTACCATCTCAACATTACGCTAGATGGCAGTAGTGTTTTATGATTATGTTTTCTTGTTATCAGTTGTGCCAACTGTGGAATCTTCATTGAACTCTGTTTTATTAAAACATTTACATTCCACTTCAATCATCCGGATCCCAGTAATCAACGTCACTTGACAGATGATTTTCAATAAATCTTAGTATTAAACAATCTCTGATACGTGACTATTCATAATATTATATAGCAGAAGCTATAACATAACCTAAATAATATAAACAAGTGTTAGAAAAGTTTTCATTAGGGATGATGAAATAAACAAGAAACGTTTTAATTAACGATGATGAAATAAAAAATAAACATGAATAATTTTAAAAGAAACAATTATTGAAAGTACAATTTTGAAATGTGAATGTTTTAGTGGTTGGTGGTTCAGTTGATGTTATATTGGACGTGTGCGTAAAAGAAGTGAACTCGTTGATGTACACGGTGTATCCCTCAACTTATTTAAGATTTCCGAATGGTACTCTTCATATATGACAAGTGATCTTTATTAATTCTTGTTCTTGAATGCCAATGCGAGTCATATTTGAAAGTGCTGTGCATCGACTGGAGTGGTTTGTAATTTTCTGTTCTTTTGACGTCCAGACCGGTGCAGTTTGAAATGTTGGCAAACAAAGAAACAAATGCTAAGGTGGTGATAAAAAATAAACGAATGCTAGGGACGCGATAGAATTAAACAAATGCTAGGGACGCGATAAAATTTTGCGATAAGCAGCCATGATTGGTTGAAAGACGTCCTTTCGTACAGTTTTATTGGTCAAAAGTAGTGTGACGTAGTAAAAGTGTAATAGTCAATATGATTACATAGCCTACTATGTTTCACTTGAGAAGTACGTAATAACGTTAAAATTGGGATACTTTTTAATACCTATAGCCTGCAGACCCAGTGACCTTTCGCTTTATGCATCTAGAAACAGACTGTACCAGGCCTCCCACTCCCTGTATATAACAAATGACGATCACATAGGTAGTCACAGTTATACTTTAATTATATGGAATTAAATTCACATTTTAATCATTTGGTATACTTTTTTGTTTGGCTTTTGAGAACTCATCGTCAAACCCATGCAAGAGTGCACCGCATGCTACTCTATAATTAGAAGCTACGGAAATCCACACACAATTATTTTACGTTTCTAATATATGGCATTTCATACGTATCGCTCGTAATGTTATAAAAATGACATGTCAGTCACACATATGAACTATAACAAAGGAGACGTCCATCGTGATTTAATTCTACTCTACGATGAAAGAATTCTACATAAAAGAGGATTTAAGCAATTGGCGGACTTTAATTTGCGGTTTAACAACACATTGCTCGTAGTTCGTAACAGAAAACTGCGACTAGAAGGCGTATTATTATGAATTATTACTGTCTTAATGTGCGGAAAGGGCAATTAATTATGAAGGTGGACATGTTTTACTTTTGAAGCTAATTTTATTGTGTAAGAATTATTTCAGCTGTTGTAATATTTTAACCTTCCAAGAATTCTGTTCAGAGTAGGATAATTTAAATGAGTTGGATTGTAAAGCGACGAGGAAAGAGGTATTGGCAAACATCAGCACCAATATTTTAAAAGCTAATAGTATAGGTAGGCATATTATATTTGAAGGATAGAGAAACGGAAGAAAGGTATGAGAAATTGTGATTGAATTATTTTAAACTACTTATTAAAACTCTAACAATAGTCATGAAAAATATTACTTTTAAATATTAAAAAAGAGAACTAGTTTACGACTATTAATTGCTCTTGTCATACCATCAAGTAAATATGATGATGATAATATGAGTCCAGAAACTCCCTGAAGGGCAAGAACCGCCTACTAGTGTAGGGGTGGTTCAAGTTTTCAATATACTTAACAGAAATAGGTACTAGTATTAAACTATATGTCCATTAAACATCCGTGACTATTAACGAATAAGCCTATTAACCACTACTTTTGACATATTCGCATTGCATTCAGGATTTTAAATAATTCCGCAGCACGGGTAATTCCGCAGTAGTGCATATATGATTTTACTGCGGCTTTTTCAATAGCATGAACGTAAATTTTGAGACGCTGTCAACAGGAGCCATGTTCTCCGCAGTGCTATAGAAAAAAATCAATGATATTGGTCGACACCTCTGTCGGCAATACAGTGAAACATCGAAAATTGGCTGTTTTTAGTGTTTTGCTACACAGCTGTGAAGAAAGTGAGCATTGTTACATATAAATTGCTCCTTGTGGAATTAGCCGAGTCCTATTGCGGATTTATCCGGGCTGCTGCGGAATTACCCGAGTTCTTTTTCAACTGTAATGTATGTACAACTATATATATTTGCATTTTAATAGGCCTCTTTATCTCATTTGGTAATGAAAGGTTTCCTCCATATCTACATACCTTGTTAACATTTTTTAAGAAAAACTTTGATAAAAATATGATAAATATACTTCTTAATATTGCGGAATTAGTCGAGTCTCCCCTATAACCTAATGCGTAAATATTTTACATGGTGTGGTTCTTGCGGGAGAAGTGAGAAGCTTATTATGCTGAACACAAGGAGGCAAGAGCACGATAATTTTTTAATTACTGGTCTCTAGAAATCAGGAAATTTGATTAGGCCTAATATGTTTCAAAGAATATGATTCTGAGAACACAAGGGAAAGATAGGTACGAATAAGAGAAAAGAATAAGGGGGAAAAGCAGGATGGAATAAACAGGAAGAAATAAGAGAAAGAAGGATGAATAATAATAATAATAATAATAATAATAATATTATTATTATTATTATTATTAATAATAATAATAATAATAATAATAATAATATGTTGGGGCTAAGAGGGATGAAGTTACAGGAGAATGGAGAAAGTTACACAACACAGAACTGCACGCATTGTATTCTTCACCTAACATAATTAGGAACATTAAATCCAAACGTTTGAGAGGGACAGGTCATGTAGCACGTATGGGCGAATCCAGAAAGAGGCCGGAGAGAAAAAGACCTTTAGGGAGGCCGAGACGTAGATGGGAAGATAATATTAAAATGGATTTGAGGGAGGTGGGATATGATGATAGAGAATGGATTAATTTTGCTCAGGACAGGGACCAATGGCAAGCTTATGTGAGGGCGGCAATGAACCTCTGGGTTCCTTAAAAGCCAGTAAGTAATTATTATTATTATTATTATTATTATTATTATTATTATTATTATTATTATAACTATGGACCCTAATAATAATTAATTTGATTTTACCTCTCAGAGTTAAGGTCTTGAGGTGTACAAATAATACAAATAAATATGTAATAGTAATAATAATAATAATAATAATAATAATAATAAATAATAATACATCTCATTACCGGTTCATAATTAATGTAAAGATAATTATTATTTTGAGCTTTATAATTTATTAAGTAAAAATAAATAGAAGAAGGAGAAAGGCATAAGAAGGAAGAAGTAAAGAGGAGGTAATAAGACAGAAGAATGAGACGGGAATGAGATGGAACAAGATTAAAAATTCACAAAGAAAGAAGAGGGAAGATGCAGGAGACAATGACATAGAAGGAAGATGTTGGAGTGTAAAGAAAGAACAGAAAAGAAGGAAGCAATAAGGAGGAATTTGTAGGAAGAAAAGCGATGGCTCGAAGAGATGGCAGTAACAGATCAGACGAAGAAAGAAGCAGGAAGGAACAAGAGAAAAGAAAAAAGTAAAGCATATAAGAGAAGAAGGAGGTGAGTGTAAGTCAGAAGAAGGAGTAAGAAGTAAAGGATGAAGGAAGGAGAGGAGGAGGTAATAAGAGGGTAGAGGCAGGGAAGAAAAATAGGAGAGAATAATGAACTGGAATTGAAGAAAGTAAGGTAATTGTAGAAGATAAGAAGGGAATATAAAGAAGAAAGGAAGATGTAGAACAGAAGATGAAAGTCTCGAAGAGACAGAGCGAAAGGGTAAGATTTGGACAGGGAGGATGGGGAAGAGATTGATCAAACCCTAATTAATAAAGTGAGACATATTCTCGATTGTTCTGTGCTATAGGAACTGATCCTGTGATCCTGGTGCAAAGCTACAAGATCAGTTTCGATGAGTTCAGGAACCTCCCTTTTTTTCCCTCCTTCCCATTCACCCCCCATCACGCCAAGGCGTGGCCCGGACATACATTACAGTGGCTACCTGTGCAGGCTACCTGATGTGCCCGAGGCTTGGCCATTGTTGCACATAGATATATTGTTTGATTACCCTCGTTGTTTCATGTGCTTTGTTCATGACTTGCAAGTATTTTAACTGTTATACAATGCTTGTCATAACAATCGGCTCGTATTAATATGAATCCCTAATGAACCACGGCCACATTTATCTTAACAAAACAAAAGCGGTCGATGTTTTTGTTACAGTCGTGTCTTGAGAACAAAACATTTCTATAGAGAGATGCTTGACAATTCTATACCGAAATAATTTGTACAGGAACATTTAATTCAAAATGCGATATGGAATGCACGAAGCAATACAAGTACCTTCTTTATTAATTGATTGACTGATTGATTGTTCTCCATGTAGCGACGACGTATCTAAGAGTAGGTTGTACAGTGAAGAATTGTTGTAATCAAGTGTGATAAATAATTATTTTAAACAAGCTGTCACGAATTATTTTGATGCTCGTTCTGATATTATTGGACATGTATTGCGTGTGTTAGTATCTATACTGTGTCAAGTAATTCGGAAATGTACCATCCTCACATCAGTCGGAGTTGCCCGATTGCCCGATTCACTCCTAAATACGTACCGGTAGCCCCATTCTCTCCCAAAAGAAGGCACAACTCTATTCCCTCATATCTGAAATCAAATTAAAAATGATGGACCATTTACCTTACTTACTTACTTACTTACTTACTTAATGGCTTTTAAGGAACCCGGAGGTTCATTGCCACCCTCACCTAAGCCCGCCATCGGTCCCTATCCTGAGCAAGATTAATCCAGTCTCTATCATCATATCCCACCTCCCTCAAATCCAATTTAATATTATCCTCCCATCTACGTCTCGGCCTCCCGAAAGGTCTTTTTCCCTCCGGCCTCCCAATTAACACTCATACGTGCTACATGCCCTGCCCATCTCAAACGTCTGGATTTAATGTTCCTAATTATGTCAGGTGAAGAATACAATGCGTGCAGTTCTGTGTTGTGTAACTTTCTCCATTCTCCTCTAACTTCATCCCTCTTAGCCCCAAATATTTTCCTAAAAGCCTTATTCTCAAACACCCTTAACTTATGTTCCTCTTTCAAAGTGAGAGTAAAAGTTTCAGAACCATAAAGAACAATCGGTAATATAACTGTTTTATAAATTCTAACTTCCAGATTTTTTGACAGCAGACTGGATGTTAAATGTTATGTTTTATTTAACGACGCTCGCAACTGCAGAGGTTATATCAGCGTCGCCGGATGTGCCGGAATTTTGTCCCGCAGGAGTTCTTTTACATGCCAATAAATCTACTGGCATGAGCGTGTAGCATTTAAGCACACTTAAATGCTATCGACCTGGCCCGGGATCGAACCCGCAACCTTGGGCATAGAAGGCCAGCGCTATACCAACTCGCCAACCAGGTCGACAGCAGACTGGATGATAAAAGCTTCTCATCCGAATAATAACACGCATTTCCCATATTTACTCTGCGTTTAATTTCCACCCGAGTATCATTTATATTTGTTACTGTTGCTCCCAGGTAGGCAGGCCTATTTAAATTTTTCCACCTCTGCAAAAGATAAATTTCCAATTTTTATATCTCCATTTACCTTCGGATTTAAATTGTAAACACTGGTAATAAGACTGGTAATCTGTAACCCGTTTCCTCTGGTAAATGGAAATACATCTACTCCGTTCCACTTCACAGACAACGGACTGACATGAGTTCAAATTAATATTACAGATTTGTCTGGTATATGTCCATCTTTGTATAAGAACTTTAAATATCTTTTGAAAACCACATACGTCTATATCTAAATCGTTATATAAAATTAAATCATTGCTCTTCTCACTTAGGCCTATAATTTCCACTAGTTCAGTTATAATAGAAATAGATGACTTTGATCGCTTGTTAACTCCACCGTTAATTTTTAGTAGCTTATTTTACGACACTATATCAACATCTTGGATAATTTTGCGTCTGAATGAGATGGTGATAATGCCGGTGAAATGAGTCCGGAGTCCAACGCCGAAAGTTACCCAACATTTGCTCATATTGGGTTAAAGGAAAACCCCTGTAAAAACCTCAACCAGGTAACTTGCCCCAACCGGGAATCGAACCCGGGCCACCTGGTTTTCCGGTCAGACGCGCTAACCGTTACTCCACAGGTGTGGACAATAATGGAATAAGACAGACTCTTATAGTAAACGAGGGGCGTTACTACAGCATGTTACAGAACTTCGTCATCCCTAGAATGAGGAATCACGATATGGAAAATATAATCTTCATGCAAGATGGTGCTCCACCCCACATCTTTACCCCTGCAAAACAATTAATTGCGCAGATGTTTGGCGATCGTGTCATCAGTAGGCACGTTTCAACAATGTGGCCTCCGCGATCTCCAGATTTCAATCCGGCCGACTTTAGGTTATGGGGTTACCTTAAAGAACGAGTTTTCCTGACACATCCAACAACACTACTGCAACTGAAAGATGCCATCTCGCAAGAAATTGCCAATATTTCAATACATCTACAAAATGCTGTGCATGGTGTCGCAGACTGAATGCTGTACGTTGAACAAGAGAACGGTGAATATCTTCCCAATGTTTTGTAAACCCCGTTGTTTGCCCAAGACTGTGATGATTTTGTTTTTTCCCCTATCTCAAATATTATAATATTTATAGCTGTTTAAAGTTAGAACTGACTTTTGAAATACTTTATACATTTCCTTTGCAAATAACAGTTATATTCCTTAATTTTGTGAAGTAACCACGAATTGAAAATTTGAAGAACCCAGACGAGCTTGGACTTTCAGCAACATGAAACTTCTACATTACGACTGATGATGGCATTACCTTTCGAATGTGGCATGTATTGCCTTTGTGAGTGCCAGGGCGGTACAACATTCTCAATTTTCAAGGATCATTGGAATACAAAAAATCACACTACGGAAAAATCGTTATCAGTGAAAGCGATTTTACCGGAGCTGTGACAGCAAAATGTTGTCACACCCCACCTCTACTGTGTGTACGGAATTCATTGTGAATGTGAGAAAATGTATAACTTCGTATGAGTACCAGAGTATGGCTCGATTCAACGTTATTGGCCTCTGTCCTTCGTTGTTTGGCTAGTGAGCGAGCTGTGTTTTGCGTCATAAGTAAGAAATTTAGCCTAATCATAGAGGGGAAGAGGAAGATTGAAATTAATATATCTACTATGCTCGTAGCTGAGGGGCACTCATGTCAAGAAAATGTAATCATGACATTGTTAGTCAACAGACGTAGTGGTTAGTATAAAACGGGACGTGTGGAAGAATCTTAGGTGGAGTGTACTGCGACATGATAAGAAGGAAGTGTTAGGTGTTATGACTGCGCGACCTGACCTGTGCGACCCGGCCCGCCAGTAGTGATGAGTAATTCGCTCTTAGTCTACTGTGCTTACTTTTTCCAGGGGCCAAAATCCCTGAATCAGGCTGTACATGAACGGATCTAAAACGGGACCTATGTGAACGGGTATATTGACAGGAAAGTAGAGCCAATCAACGGATGGATGGATGAATGGATCAACAAAACGACGGATTAATGGGTTGATGGATGGATGGAGTGACGAACAGATGACTGACGAGCTCACGAATGGATGGACGAACGGATTTATAGATACAGATGGACTGATATATGGACGGACGGAGTTCTGTAGAATTTTATAATCTAATTTTCATATTTTATATATATATATATATATATATATATATATATATATATATATATATATATATATATATATATATAGGGAATGGGATAGTTCGCGATCAAAAAATTCGCAATTTTTGGGAAAAATATTTCTCAGCATTTAATTATAGTAATTAATTATATATCCTTCAATCATTTTATACCTAATTTAAAACTGCGAAGAATCACGAAATCCGTATCATGCCAAGTTTAGCAATTAGGAAATTTTATGCTCGAATGTTCATATATATATATATATATATATATATATATATATATATATTTTTTTGTACTATGATCGATAATAGTATCATAGATAAAGTCGATGTCTTCAAATGTATGCAGCAAAATAATTCACGCCCCATTCTTTGTTATAATGTCCTTGCTTCTTTTCTTTCCATCCTACTGCAGTGGTGCATAAGGATACCGAAATTCCACCACTACATCTACTCTTGTAGATTATCCAGTACTAACTCGTAATAGGAGGAGAAACAAGACACGTGACACTATGACGTATCTGGCACCGGAGGTCAGATTTGCCCTATCCTGGTCTAGCTAGTGAGTCACTAGGGACTGCCCTTGCGTTAATCATTATTAATCGGTGTTCTTCGATAAGAAGCTGCTGGCAATAAAAATGTTGATGATAAAATGATGGCCATAATGATTATGACGATGATGCATTAGGAATTATGTAAGGATGACTGATAGCGGACTGAAATGACTCGGTGGAGGTGCCCAGTGTCGCTGTCGTGCTCGGTGGGGCGTGTTGCAATGAAGTAGTCGCTGCTCTGTTATTTCAGCAACAGTGCACCTGGCCCAAACTCGTTTCGCTTGCTTGGTAAAGCCACGGTACGCATAAAAAAGCACAAATAAGAAATCGGAAAATTATCGGTTGGCTGAGAGTTTTGTTTTTAAATAGCCTTTTATGTAAATCAGAAGGTGAAAGGTTAAGGAAATGCCTATAATTCCGCAGCCGTTCCAATGTATGTAATTTGGCACCACGTCGTTCTTCCTAGCTTATTTACTGCGCCGATATTTACATAGTAGTGCGCCCTCCAGATTGGAGTTTGATGTGCTGGGAAATTGAAACACACTACGGTGATTTCAGTCGTCCTTACAAAGTATTATTACATAAAACGTCTCTGTAATGTCTTACTTACATTACAGGCATGACAACGCTCTAATTAGTCAGGCTTGCCGCCTTAAAATACCTTTCCCTCACATAACTCATTTCTGAATGTTCAGCTACCACAATATTCATTATTACCACTTCAAATGACTAGGGATTTACCATTTTCAGTACTTTATATCTAGAAGTTTTTTCAATACTGTAAAAATCAAATTATGTAGGCCTATTTATGCAGTTATATATCTATATGTTTATACACACATATAGAATGTTTAAAAAATACGGGGCATAATTTCAGGTATGTATTTCCCACATGTAGACAATCAAAATAGTTCATTACAACATGTGCCCAGAAATGCTTCATTTCCGAGTTATGGCCTTCACATCATTGAAATTCACCGGAAAGTTTTTCTTTCCGCAGGTCGTTGTCATTACAGAAGATGTTCAAAATGTCCACCTCCTGCTTGAATACAGACCTCACATCGATGTCTCATTGACCTGCGAACACGATCTCAAACTCCAGGAGTATTGCGTATGTCCTCAGAACATGCCACAATTCGATTCCGAAGGGATTCCAAATCAGGCACCAGAGACGAATAAACCAATGATTTTAAATGGCCCCACAAGTAGAAATCGAGAGGGTTCAGATCAGGTGAGCGTGGAGGCCAAGCAATTGGGCCACCTATACCTATCCATCGATCAGGAAACCTTCGATCCAAGTACCGGCGAGCCGTACAACTGAAGTGTGCAGGAGCGCCATCATGCAAGAAGTGAATGTGTTGACGATTGATCAGTGGAGTATGGTGTTTTCCAGGAAGTTGGTGTACGCCTGCCCCGTAAGTCTGTTTACAAGTACATGGGGTCCAACTAATCGATCACCAATGATACCGGCCCACATGTTGAGGGAGAACCGCACCTGGTGATGAGATGGAACAGTTGCACGTGGGTTTTCATACGCCCATACATGCTGATTGTGGAAATTTGTTATGCCATCTCGTGTGAACTGTGCTTCATCTGTAAATACCGTAATACTTAGGCAGGAAAGTTCGGATTTACACCACACTGCTGCAAGAACCACTGACAGAACCTAACTCGTGCAGGGTAATCTGCTGGTGACAGGGCCTGTATACGTTGCAAATGATAAGGATACAATTGATACTCTTTCAACAGTCTCCAGACAGTCGTATGAGGAACATTGACTTGCAACGCTACCCTTCGTGTGCTGATAGAAGGAGTCATGTTCACAGCCTCCAGAATCTCCTCCTGTACTTCTGGATTTGTAGATCTTGGTCGTCCCCTTCCCAAACCAGGAGAGTTAAATTTTCCATACTCGCACAGACGGTAATGGAGACATGCAAATGTCTTCCGATCTGGACATTGTCGCTGTGGGTACCTCTCCTGGTACAAACGACGAGCCAGCGCAGCATTGCCGTCCACCTTACCGTACATGAAGTGTATCTCTGCCAGCTCTTGATTTGAATACATGTCGCACAGTCTAACGCCTACACAACACTGAATGTAACCTTCGCCTCGGAATGAACTGTCAGAGTGCCCTCTTAATGTCTCCTTTGACGGCAACGACCTGCGGAAAGAAAAACGTTCCGGTGAATTTCAATGTTGTGAAGGCCATAACTCGGAAATAAAGCATTTCCGGACACATGTTGTAATGAACTGTTTTGATTGTGCCCCGTATTTTTAAACACCCTGTGTGTGTGTGTGTGTGTGTGTATATATATATATATATATATATATATATATATGTCTCTCAGTCCGTCGATACACCAGTTCCCGTCGCTCCGTCGTTGTGCCCGTTTCCGTCGGTCTCCTGTTGTACCACATAGGTCCGACTTTGTGTCGGTTCCCGTTAGTTTGCCGTTGTGTCGGTACCCGTCCTAATTGTTGTGAAACATGTAAAATTCATGAAGTTATGTCTCTGCAACATAACACTTTGCAAAGTTTAATATACTTTTATTTTTACTTCAATTTTTATTGTACCTGAGTTTTTTTTAATGTACTTCACTCCCACCCCTTCTACTAATGAAGTTCAACCGTGCTCCACACAGATCCAAGACCTCATATACAGTCACAGTAGCCTTACGGTCATAGTAAACAGTACGTTCCAAAAATATGTTCGCGTTTTCCAGTGACGAAAGAGCTTTCAGTATTGAATCATTTTCGCACAGGTACTGTCGTCCAATTGCCTACGTCGTATCCCGGTTTCCCCCACCAGCTTTTATTCGTCAACTAGTGGCTGGGCTGTCTTAGCTCTTTTCTGAGAGCATTAATTTCTGTTAGGAACTGGACGTCCACGTAATGTTATACAACTGTTTAAAATAACTGAAATAAAAGGGCCTCGTTAAGTAATTAACTGTCACGTGATTTCCTCCCTTTCTACGATCCTACGACGTAACTGCTTAGACAGACAGTAGATAGCATGTCTGAGTAATTTTATCTTTTCGAATCGGGCAGAAGTGATGATTGAATTTACAGTACGTAAGGTACTCTTTTATAGAGTAGGTACAGCATTATTTCAATATGAGTTACTGGTACGAAGGACGAAACTGGTAATTGGGATTAGGTACAATAGTCTATAGTGCGATAATATGCACATTAGAACTGAAGCCTGTATCGAAATGAACGGCAACCGTTTTAAAAAATATGTTTAAATATCAATATTATGATTATTTTTCAATTAGCTTCATTCTCTATATTGTACGCTAATGTGCTGTAGACACTATAATATACACTGCGTAATGAATACGTCTACATGGATAGCTCAGTTCGTGAGTAAAAAGACTCATTGTTATTACTGTACTGTATTTTTATTAAACAAAAACCTAGTGAAAATAATCAAACTCAAAAGCGCAATATTTCCTAGTTTATGTAAATGGATGAACTACTTTTCTTCGCTCCTATACCTAGTAAAGTGATTTGTTTGTATATTACGCCAGTATCATCGAACTCCAGCCGTGGTTTCGATTGCAGCGATATTTTACAAGTACTTAATTAACTTATTATTTTCAGAACATGAATTTTACCAGGCTCCTAGTGAACCTTCGATTTTTATACCACTGAGCTATGCCACCGCGTACTATTAATGTGATAAAGTTTCATTATTGTAATGTGGAGGAATACAGCAACGAAGAAGTCGGGGAAGTTGTTTCTACATAGGTATAGGCCTACTAACATGGACGAACGGCTGTGTAAAAAATCGTACGATACACATCTTGAAAATTATTTTTGTTCGCAGGTTTGCTCTACTCGGCCTACTGCCTCATTTCGCAAACATTACTACTCACATGTTAAAATTTCATTTTAAACACTTGTATCGTAAATAACTGTTAACGATATAAGTTTAAGGCGTTGGATACAGCTTACAGCACTACAAATTTTGAAGTATTGAGATATTCAACTTTTTTCCCCCTCCATTACTGTATCTTCTACAGTAATGAAAATTAGTACCGTAGTGTAAAACACTGTCCTTCTGCTATATGAAAAAAATATTTTTACGATTCAAAAAAATTATTTACAATTTTTTTTTTTTTTCAAAAATCAGTTCACTGTGCAGTGATGAAGCGTTTCCCACATATCTCAAAAACCATCCAAAATACTGTGGTAAAATTTTTTGTGTGTATTTATGCATATCATATCTACAATATTATTAAGCATTTTCTTACTGCGTAGAGTAGGTTTAATTTTTACTTAATCAATAAAAGAAATGCTTCTCTCTTCTTAACTTTTACAATAAACTGTCAAGCTTTTATTAATCATATATATTAATTTAATGTACCGAAGTACATATGATATTTCCATGCAGATATTCTGCGTCATCATACGATGAAAAAGTGATGGAACAGAGAAAAATTCTGTCCGGCACCGGGATTTGAACCCGGGTTTTCAGGTCTACGTGCTGATGCTTTATCCACTAAGCCACACCGGATACCCATCCGTCGGATCCCGGCCAACTAGTCACTCATAACGAGTGCACTTCAGCACATGTGTGGACTTAAGTCCTATGTTCATAGACATCTATGACGTAGTGCATAGGGCGGCCACTAGAGGGAACCCAAGAGTTAGAACTCAAACTGAGACGATTCTGTCCGACACCGGGATGGGTATCCTGTGTGGCTTAGTGGTTAAAGCATCAGCACGAAGAGCTGAAAACCCGGGTTCAAATCCCGGTGCCGGAGAGAATTTTTCTCTGTTCCATCACTCTTTCATCGTTTCTCTGTTCCATCATTCTTTCATTTTATTAATCAGTTAATCTTTTAGTAGTTTGATTTTTATTGTATTTGTAAATTTAATATTAATTGTAATTATATTATTAGTATTGTAGTTGTAATCCCCTGGTAGAGGGGAAGAGAAGGCCTGATGGCCTTATCTCTACCAGGTTAAATAAATAAATAAATAAATAAATAAATAAATAATAAATAAATAAATAATTTGATGCAATATCACTTCTCTACCTTTGATAGATTTATAAGAAATAAATGCATTTAAAAATGGTCAAATATCATTAGTTTCTTCTAACGGAAAATAAAAAATATTATTATTTATTAAGGAATGTAGTTGAAAGTGCATGATATTGTAAACATGAGTTTCAGCAATAAAATAAAAAAGAGAGAGAGAGAACATGAAAAGTTAACAAGTTTATGAGTTATGAGGGAATCGCTTCATCACTGCACAGTAAACTGCTACTATTTTAAATTTAGAAAAAAAAAAAAAAATATATATATATATACTTTTTTTTTAAATCGTAATTTTTTTTTCATGTAGCAGGACAGTGTTTTACGCATACCAATCTTCATTATTGTACATGGTACAGTAATGGAGAAAAAAAAAAGTTGAATATTTCCAAACATTTAACTGCTGTAAGCTGTACCTAACCGCTTATGTGCTCTATGAAAACAGGCCTTAAATGTGCTTTATCCATCATAAACCTCGTAAAGTGTATACTGATTCGAACTACCATTGCCCTTGTTAAGAAACGTCGGTTGTTAATTAGTGGGCCATAATTATCATGATTAAATTGCACGTTGGCCACCCCTGTGAACTTTAAACTGATATTGTGTTCCTATTGTACTGTAAATATGGTAAGATTTACATATGTAGTCAGATACGTAATGAATTATTAATCATATATCAGTGCGCACTAATTACTTCTATCCCAGTGGAGGCGGAAGGTTAGAGACGCTACAAAAGAGATAAGAATGTGAATGGAGAACATTAAAGAGTAACGGTGATAAAAAAGAGGGTTGGGTTGTTTTTGGATTGTTGATGTGGAGGGGGAGACCCTCGAGGCGATGAAAGGGACGTAACTCTTGTAGTCGAAGTCTCACTTCCACCGCGGGCTGCCTGCCACGACGGACCGGGAGGAAGAGGGGGGGGGGGAGTTTTTGATTCCTCCGGAAGATTTCTACCTGCTACCTGCTTCGCCATAGAGAGATGCCCAGTTCTGATACAAGGAGTTTCGACAAACGATTTTAACTGTAACAAGCTTCATTAGACTTGTGAGAATACAGTCACCCTCACAGCTGGTTTAAGGGAACTTGTGCGTGAACGCAAGAGAAAAATCGTAATAAATGTATTACTATAGTCCCGACGCTGTTATTTCCGGCGTGAGTCCACCTCTTTGCTTACGTCTTAGAAAGTGAAGGCTCTATAAAGTCAAGGTAGGTAGTATCGTTCGCCATTTTTGTTCTTACGTTGCCGAGCTACCATACGAGGAATCTATTTGCCACAACGTTAAACATTATCATGTCATAGCTCCTATGATAATAAATCAAACGCAATGTAATTCAGCAAATAATTGAGCTGCAAATAACGTCTTCGTGTGCTTTCTGAGAACGCCAACGAAAGAGCTAAAATGGCGGGCGATTATATTAAGTATTTATCGAGCCTTAAGAAATTAATCAGCGAATCACAAGACGTACACGTTTAAATGTAGCTGACCTGAACGCGATTGGCTGCCGGAAATTAGAACGACGGAGCTATAATTTTTAAACTGTAAATGCGCAAAAAGCTGCACTCACAATTTCGTCGGTTTACAAGCAAAACACATACAGTAGAACCTCTATTATCCGTAGTAATGAAGGGGATGGACTGGACGGTTAATCGAAAGAATAGGATAATCCGTACCATAAAATATTATAAGTGCATATTACAGTCTCATAATTTCCTCCGTGGTGTTGTGTTTAACATGCTAGATAGTGAATCAGAAGTTCAATAATTTAATTCTGGTTGTTAATAACGGGTTAATAAGGGCCAAGGAAATTCCTTGTGGTGGTTGTTTGCGGAAGGATAGGTAGAGGTCTCCTGTTGTAGATCTACATAAGTTACGTTGTACACTTTATCCTTATTTTTCATTAAATCGCGCACAGTTGTAATGCCAATCAGGTATTCTGATGCGTGGTTTCTCTTTTTCCAAATCTCTCAATTATTTGCATTTTTATTTCGATACTTAGTAAACACTTAACACCTGTGGAAGATATCTTGCATAGAAGTTATAAAGTACGGGCATTCGAACAGTAGGACAAGGACTGAAAGCTGCACAGGTTTGCTATATATTGTGCGGAAGTCCTTGGAACTATTTTCTTGAAACCACGCAGTGACTATTTTACAAGTTGGGAAAAACACCTTCAAGTAACTGTTCCTATTGCTGGCAATAGTACTATGTAAGGGTAAAGGCTTGTAATAAAAAAAAACACTAGAGAAAATGGGTACTAATATAAGGTATAGTGCTAAGTTTCTTACATGTTTCTTTCGGCAGTAAAAAAAAAAAGAAAGATAGAAAAAAGTGATAGAAAAACAGTCGGACAATCCGTCAATCGGTTAATAGGGTGACGAATAATCGGGGTTGTACTGTATTACTTCAGAGAAAAGGCGTTTGAAAGTTCTTGACAAAACTAAATTCTCAAAATATTATTTTTAGTAAGTTATTTCTCTTTATGTGTACTTCATTTTCCAGTTCTAGGTTCATACACATAAATTGTGTATAGTAGTGGCCAAAAAAACCCGGACCGACCCTCGTAGCTGATTTCAGAACCTTGTTCACTCCAGAGCGCGATAGACTGGTAACTAAGACTTTCGTGGTTCGATCCTACCTGGGAAGGAAACTTTTTTTTGTTCCTTATTCAAATTTATTCCCAATACTTTTCGATTGCAGCGATATTTTACTACTTAATTAACTTATTATTCCCAGAACAAGAATTTTACCAGCAATCGAAAAGTATTGGGAATAAATATGAATAAGGACCAAAAAAAGTTTCCTTCCCAGGCAGGATTCGAACCACGAAAGTCTTAGTTACCAGTCTATCGTGCTCTGGAGTGAAAAAAGCTCTGAAATCAGCTACAAGGGTCGGTCCGGTTTTTTTTTTTGCCACTAACTGTACATTATATACACCTTTTTCTCAGAAGTAAAATTTTTTATTGCATGTGTTTTGCTTGTAAACCGACGATTTGATAACTATTACAGCGTTACAGTAAAATAAATGATAGTACCTGATGAACTATTAATTTATTTAAGTAACAACTTCACTGTGTTAATATTTAAATTATTATGGTGTTATTTTATCTCATTGACTAGTTTCGATTTAATGTTTATCATTGCCTGAATTTTAGTCCTGTGTGTATATCTAAATTGTGGTGTTTTTTTTTTTGTGGGGGGGATCTGATTGACTAGTTTCGATTTAATGTCCATCATTCTCTGAATTCTAATCCTGTGTTAATATCTAAATTGTGGTGCTTTTTAATTTGATTGATTAGTTTCGATGTCATTTCCATCATTCTCTTAATTCTAGTCCTGTGTTAATAAATAAATTATGTGTGTGTGTTTTTTTGGGGGGTGGGATCTGATTGACTAGTTTCGATTTAATGTCCATAATTCTCTGAATTCTAGGCCTGTGTTAATATCTAAATTGTGGTGTTTTTTTTTATCTGATTGATTAGTTTCGATGTCATGTCCATCATTCTCTGAATTCTAGTCCTGTGTTAATATCTAAATTGTGGTGTTTTTTTTATCTGATTGATTACTTTCGATGTCATGTCCATCATTCTCTGAATTCTAGTCCTGTGTTAATATCTAAATTGTGGTGTTTTTTTTATCTGATTGATTAGTTTCGATGTCATGTCCATCATTCTCTGAATTCTAGTCCTGTGTTAATATCTAAATTGTGGTGTTTTTTTATCTGATTGATTAGTTTCGATGTCATGTCCATCATTCTCTGAATTCTAGTTCTGTGTTAATATCTAAATTGTGGTGTTTTTTTATCTGATTGATTAGTTTCGATGTCATGTCCATCATTCTCTGAATTCTAGTCCTGTGTTAATATCTAAATTGTGGTGTTTTTTTTTATCTGATTAATTAGTTTCGATGTCATGTCCATCATTCTCTGAATTCGAGTTCTGTGTTAATATCTAAATTGTGGTGTTTTTTTTATCTGATTGATCAGTTTCGATGTCATGTCCATCATTCTCTGAATTCTAGTCCTGTGTTAATATCTAAATTGTGGTGTTTTTTTTTTATCTGATTAATTAGTTTCGATGTCATGTCCATCATTCTCTGAATTCTAGTTCTGTGTTAATATCTAAATTGTGGTGTTTTTTTTTATCTGATTGATTAGTTTCGATGTCATGTCCATCATTCTCTGAATTCTAGTCCTGTGTTAATATCTAAATTGTGGTGTTTTTTTTATCTGATTGATCAGTTTCGATGTCATGTCCATCATTCTCTGAATTCTAGTCCTGTGTTAATATCTAAATTGTGGTGTTTTTTTTTTATCTGATTAATTAGTTTCGATGTCATGTCCATCATTCTCTGAATTCTAGTTCTGTGTTAATATCTAAATTGTGGTGTTTTTTTTTTATCTGATTGATTAGTTTCGATGTCATGTCCATCATTCTCTGAATTCTAGTCCTGTGTTAATATCTAAATTGTGGTGTTTTTTTATCTGATTAATTAGTTTCGATGTCATGTCCATCATTCTCTGAATTCTTGTGCTATGTTAATATCTAAATTGTGGTGTTTTTTTTATCTGATTGAAGTCCTGTGTTAATATCTAAATTGTGGTGTTTTTTTTATCTGATTGATTAGTTTCGATGTCATGTCCATCATTCTCTGAATTCTAGTCCTGTGTTAATATCTAATTGTGGTTTTTTTTATCTGATTGATTAGTTTCGATGTCATGTCCATCATTCTCTGAATTCTAGTCCTGTGTTAATATTTAAATTGTTTTTTTTTTTTTTTGGACCTGATTGACTAGTTTCGATTTAATGTCCATCATTCTCTGAATTTTAGTCCTGTGTTAATACTCAAATTGTGGTGTTCTTTTACCTAATAGACTAGTTTCGATGTCATTTCCATCATTCTCTGAATTCTAGTTCTATGTTAATATTCAAATTGTGTTTCTTTTACCTCATTGACTAGTTTCGATGTAATTTTAATCATCCTCTGAATGTTAATCCTGTATTAAAATTTAAATTATGGTGTTTTTTTTACCTGATTGACTAGTTTCAATGTAATTTCCATCATCCTCTGAATTATAGTCCTGTGTTAATATTTAAATTTTGGAGTTTTTTACCCGACTGTCGTTTTCGCGTAATTTTCGTCATTCTCTGAATAAAATTCAGTTTTGCCAAACTTATGAAACTGGTATCAATTTGACACTCCAGTCTTTCTAGATATTTCTTTTAATATCTCCACTTCTATAAAAGTTTCTACGTCCACATTTTAGGTGAACAATTACTTGGTAAAATTAAGAAATGTCATAGAGCCACAATTGGATATGACATGTAGCAAAAGAGTAATGTGCTCATAAATATAGAACAGGGGTTAAAATAACTCCGCCGTCTTTCTAGTGTTAATAATAGGTTCATTTCAACACAATCCGAACCAGTCCTGAACCGGAAACATACACTGCAGTCGGACGTTCCAACAAACTTTTGACACGGGTTCGGAACGGTCAGAAGTAGTCAGTGGATTGAAGCATGTACGGAAGAGTACGCGAGACGCGCATGCGCATAAGCTCACCAACGTCTCCTGGATACTAAAGAAAGACATGATCGACTGTTCACATCAATGAGGTTAAGATGAAAAGTGACAGTGCAGACGAATAATAAAACTGGAGGTTTAATTTCAATTCTCGCCAAAAGAAAGGGAATGGAAATTATTTGGGTATTGAAATAGTTAATTACAATTTCAACATGCAGTTTTGATTAAAAGTATAATAAATAACGTACATAAATTAATAATTTAAAAAAATAACTATTTTAGATGAGAATCAGTACACGACATTGAATTATCGGAATTCTTGCCTTCCATATTTTTTGTAATCTTTTTATAGAAAATGATCGAAATTCTATTTTCTGCAATTAGAATTAGCTGCGAAACGGTAATAATTGAGCATCTCGTTCTTAGCAAAGATGATCACAGTTATAGCATCTCTGGATTTAGTACATAACGATCCGCGAAAGCGTTCCAACAGCGTCCAGTCCAGTTTCCATACCATAGCAGATGCTCAACTAGCGCATGCGCATAAGATAGTACAGGAACCGTACATGAACTGATCCATGAACCGCTTGTTGGAACGAACCTAATAGATTCCAATAAAATTATCAATCCTATCAATCTTCGACTTATAGTACCACATTTTCTGTGTAAATTCAACATTTCAAGCTGTTCCCGATTATCAAACGTGATTACTATACACTTGACTATACCGTGAAGCTGTCAAGAATGTTAGTTATCGCTGGAATTTAACTTTCACCTTGCACTTCAGCAAATCATCTGCTCAAAGCGTTACATTAGCCAGACTTGACCCGTTCCGCGTTCCAGTCGACACTTGGCCAAATCTGCAAATAAATGTTCCGTAATAAAAATATTCGTAAATCGTGTAACTATGAGAACAGAGACCCCCGTGAGTTCCCACCCACTTCCATTGAAGCTTATAACCTGTTTTAATCCAGGAGAAGAGCGAGAGAGATAGAAAGAGAGAGTGACATGTTCGACAAGCCGGGTATGTAATTCTGTTCTGAACGCTTTGCACTTTATGATTTTATCGAATCAAGATAAGTGAAATATTATGACTTGGGGCTCTTACCGAGATAACGGCCATCTTGTTTGATACAGAACAACCCTTCCCATGTGGAAGCTCATGCGTGTTACCCGTAGATCGAATCTCGAGGCTGAACCATACAGTAGTTGTGTCAGCCGGTCAGAACTGGCTTCCTCGGTGGCATTGTTAGGCGATGGCTCCATCACCAAAGAGATGGGGCTGCGATTTTGAGACATATTCTGTGGCATTAACATTTCTTCTTTCAATATCAAAAAAGCATTCTTCAATCGGAACGCTCTACAGATGCTCATTTATCTCTGTGTTTGGAAATGCCGTTGTTAGATACTTTCCTTTTTTCTTTCTTTTCTCTTTTCTTTTCTTTCTCCTTTTTTATTTGTCGTCCTTCGTTGATCATACTTTGCTCGCATTCCTCTTTCTTCTCATTTTCTTTCATTATTTTTTCTATAGGCCTACCTATATGTCTTCATATTCTATGCATGATTCCGTTTATATTTCTGAACATCTCTCTTCATCGTCCTTTCCATAAATCAATTATCTTCGCCCTTTCTGCATGGACTGTATCTTTCTTCCTCCTTCCTTCCTCTATAGCCTGCATCGACCTTTCCTCCTTCCTTTCTCATAACCTGCATCTTCCTTTCATCCTTCCTTTCTCTATAGCCTGTATCTTTCTTCCCTCATTCCTTTCTGTATAGGCTATATCTTTCCACCCTCTTCCCTTTCTTTATAGCCTGTATCTTTCCACTCTCTTTCCTTTCTATATAGCCTGTATCTTTCTTCCCTCATTCCTTTCTGAATAGGCTATATCTTTCCATCCTCCTTTCTTTCTGTATAGTCTTTATCTTTCCATCCTCCTTTCTTTCTGTATAGCCTGTATCTTTCCACCCTCTTTCCTTTCTGTATAGCCTGTATCTTTCTTCCCTCATTCCTTTCTGTATAGGCTATATCTTTCCACCTCCTTCCTTTCTGTATAGTCTTTATCTTTCCATCCTCCTTTCTTTCTGTATAGCCTGTATCTTTCCACCCTCCTTACGTTCTGTGTAGCCTGTACCTTTCCACCCTCCTTCCTTTCTGTATAGCCTGTCTCTTTCCACCCTTCTTCCTTTCTGTATAGCCTGTATCTTTTTTCCCTCATTCCTTTCTGTATAGGCTATATCTTTCAACCTCCTTCCTTTCTGTATAGGCTATATCTTTCCACCTCCTTCCTCTCTGTATAGTCTTTATCTTTCCATCCTTCTTTCTTTCTGTATAGCCTGTATCTTTCCACCCTCTTTCCTTTCTGTATAGCCTATATCTTTCTTCCCTCATTCCTTTCTGTATAGGCTATATCTTTCAACCTCCTTCCTTTCTGTATAGCCTTTATCTTTACATCCTCCTTTCTTTCTGTATAGCCTGTATCTTTCCACCCTCTTTCCTTTCTGTATAGCCTGTATCTTTCCACCCTCTTTCCTTTCTGTATAGCCTGTACCTTTCCACCTCCTTCCTTTCTGTATAGTCTTTATCTTTACATCCTCCTTTCTTTCTGTATAGCCTGTATCTTTCCACCCTCTTTCCTTTCTGTATAGCCTGTATCTTTCTTTCCTCATTCCTTTCTGTATAGGCTATATCTTTCAACCTCCTTCCTTTCTGTATAGTCTTTATCTTTCCACCCTCTTACGTTCTGTGTAGCCTGTACCTTTCCACCCTCCTTCCTTTCTGTATAGCCTGTATCTTTCCACCCTCCTTCCTTTCTGTATTGCCTGTAACTTTCCACCCTCTTTCCTTTCTGTTTAGGCTATATCTTTCCACTCCCCTTCCTTTCTGTATAGCCTGTATCTTTCCACCCTCTTTCTTTTCTGTATAGCCTGTATCTTTCCATCCTCTTTCTTTTCTGTATAACATGTACTGTATCTTTCCACCCTCTTTCCTTTCTGTATAACCTGTATCTTCCCACCTTCTTTTCTTTCTGTATAGCCTGTATCTTTCCACCCTCCTTCCTTTTCATATAGTCTGTATCTTTCTTCCCTCGTCCTTCCTTTCTGCATAGCCTGTATCTTCCCACACTCTTTCCTTTCTGTATAGCCTGCATATTTCTTCCCTCCTTTTTTCTGTAGGCTATACACTATATCTTCCTTCTCTGCTCCCTTCGTATATGGATCTCTGCCCCTGTATCACTCATGGCTGTAAGATCTTTTGCCTGCTAATCTGGAGCTGCATTCTGACTTGGGTTCTTTGCCCGCTTGGACTGATCACCTGTTTGGTTTTTCTCATAGCTATGTTTTATCCAACTATAAGACAACTGTCTGATTATCGCATGGTGAATTCTCAACCTTATTTCGTCAAATACCATCCCACTATCACCATTTTTTATCTACTCTGAGTAATCTAGTAGTTGATACAGAGTAGTTAAATAACCAACAAAAATCATTCGTTCCTCTTGATTTTCTTTATTTGCCTGTACCTTTGAAATGTATTTCTTCCACCTTTCTTTCTGTCTCCTTATTTATTTTCGTTTTTCCCCCATTCACTCTACATTTCTAGCCTTTTTTATATTTATTCTCCTTTTCAATCAAGCTCTCTTCAGTTTTTTTTCTTTCCTGTTCCACTAGTACCTTTTCCCCCTCTTTGCTCATTCTCACAAACGTTTTAAATTTATTTTATTCCTCCCTCTTCTTCATTGGTCCTACTCTAATATTTGGTATCTTTATCTCGTCCTTTTCAATTGTTTATCTTAATTATCCTTTATTTACCCATTTGCTTACCCTTTCATTTCTTAACCCGGTTTTTATTTACCCTTCTCTTTTCATTACTTTCTTCCTTCTGCTTCTTGTGACTATAAGTTCCATCATGACTCAAACTACTTATTATTCTATTCACATTTATCATCTATATGTTAAACCATAGTCTACTGTCTATCCGTATTCATACCCGACGAGTAGCTTTTCAAAATAATTCAGAAAGTCAAATGATAAAGAAAACCGTGTTTTTTTTTTTTCGTGGTATTGGTAGGGTAGATAAAGTAATGGCATTGGTAGTCTAGAAGAAAGAGAAATCGAATGTGGGAGAGGAAATAAAGAGATACTTGGAGGAATAAAATATTATAACTTACACCAAACCGAAATATACAGTACATTCAAATTATAATAAAATTAGCCCATAATCAAATTTCTTTCAAATTTTACATCAGCAGACTGTGTACTTAAATACTTTATCTCCTTATAATGATACAAATATGTCTTATTCCAATGATTTAGCTACGTCTGTAGATAGATTGCAAATTAATCATGTGTTCGTGAACCGTGATGGTTATAAAGAACGAAGCATTTGTCGTAGTCACAGATATTTTGTACGATAGTTGATGGTCTGTTCACAATGAATGCCTTCTCGACGTCTGGTAATGCCTTCAAGCCCGCCGTTCTGGTGAGCTTCTGCCTTTAATTTACGGTCATGCTTTGATGACATCCTCAGAGCTGTAATTCTTCTTCGATTTGTGTGATTTAATGACGCATTTCAACTGTGTCCATGGTATGTGACTTCTATGTGTGGGATTGCCAATGCAGCCCACTAGAAGTAAGTTCCTTGACATAAGTAATGAAAAAATTGTAATGATACGGTACAATACTATCATAAGGTTTTCGTTGAAATTATCAAATACAACTTTGTTTTAAGTTATTTATATGGGTAGGTAAACATGTTAGGATTTTTGCGAATAGCTTCAAGAATGTAGGCTTATAACTATGAAGGGTTGAGAGCCATAGTGGGCCAAACGCCATTTATTAAAAACGGAGAAAGCAAGGGTTAAAGTTAAGTGAATACCATAGTTTAATGAAGATTGATAAGTTATATTATTTAATTTTAATGCGCAGAGTCTACTTTATATTACTTGCTTTATATTTCATAGCTTCAAGAATGTAGGCCTATACTATGAAGGGTTCAGAGCCATAGTGGGCCAAACGCCATTTATTAAAACCAGAGGATGCAAGGATTGCAGTTAAGTGAATGCCATAGTTTAATGAAGATTGATAAGTTATATTATTTAATTTTAATGCGCAGAGTCTACTTTATATTACTTGCTTTATATTTCATAGCTTCAAGAATGTAGGCCTATACTATGAAGGGTTCAGAGCCATAGTGGGCCAAACGCCATTTATTAAAACCAGAGGATGCAAGGATTGCAGTTAAGTGAATGCCATAGTTTAATGAAGATTGATAAGTTATATTATTTAATTTTAATGCACAGAGTCTACTTTATATTGCTTTATATTTCATAGCTTCAGAATGTAGGCCTATACTATGAAGGGTTCAGAGCCATAGTGGGCCAAACGCCATTTATTAAAAACGAAGAAAGCAAGGGTTAAAGTTAAGTGAATGCCATAGTTTAATGAAGATTGATAAGTTATATTATTTAATTTTAATGCGCAGAGTTACTTTATATTACTTGCTTTATATTTCATAGCTTCAAGAATGTAAGCCTATACTATGAAGGGTTCAGAGCCATAGTGGGCCAAACGACATTTATTAAAACCAGAGGATGCAAGGATTGCAGTTAAGTGAATGCCATAGTTTAATGAAGATTGATAAGTTATATTATTTAATTTTAATGCACAGAGTCTACTTTATATTGCTTTATATTTCATAGCTTCAGAATGTAGGCCTATATTATGAAGGGTTCAGAGCCATAGTGGGCCAAACGCCATTTATTAAAAACGAAGAAAGCAAGGGTTAAAGTTAAGTGAATGCCATAGTTTAATGAAGATTGATAAGTTATATTATTTAATTTTAATGCACAGAGTCTACTTTATATTATTTGCTTTATATTTCATAGCTTCAAGAATGTAGGCCTATACTATGAAGGGTTCAGAGCCATAGTGGGCCAAACGCCATTTATTAAAAACGGAGAAAGCAAGGGTTAAAGTTAAGTGAAAACCATAGTTTAATGAAGATTGATAAGTTATATTATTTAATTTTAATGTGCAGATTCTATATTACTGGCTTTATATTTTATAGCTTCAAAAATGTATGCCTATAATATGAAGGGTTCAAAGCCATGTGGGCCAAGCGCCATTTATTAAAAACGGAGGAAGCAAGGATTAAACTTAAGTGAATATCATAGTTTAATGAAGATTGATGAGATATTGTAATAACTACTGAAGCTTTCCAGGCGACGTGATAACTCAAAATTTTCTCGGGCTTCCAGCCAGGTCATAAGTTGGTGATCCACCGACGTTTCGAGGATGTTCATCTTCCTCTTCTTCAGGGTTAAATGATAACTAAGGGAATTGAATTGAATTGAAAGAGGAGAATTGGGAGGACAAATTTAAAAGGTGCGCAAAACGCGTCTTTGCAAGGGGTTCGGGGCTGTAAGAAACTAAATATGTGAGCTCCAAGCCTGTTGGCCACTAGTCTCACTCCGGGTTACGCTGCTCCACTGAAGGAGTTCTAGAAAATGTTGAAGGGGAGAAACCGAAAATGGACGTAACCTCTTAGGTACCACATACGCGAGGGGACGGAAACGTGATCAAAGTGACCACAGGACGGGACGAGGAAGAAATGGCTGGTGTAAATCTGCACATTGAAATGAACTGTGTCATATCGCAGTGCAGGAAGAGTCGAGAAGACTCGTTTGTTTGCCGTTAGGATGGCAGGGAAATATAAGGAGAACAAAGGGAAGATAGGGAGAACAAGGTGAGTTGTGACATTTATGTGACATTCAATTGCCAACTTATCTCCTCATACCTATTGATGAGAAAGACGTAGATCTCCATCAAAATTCTTACTATCGTGAATGGAATCGGATGCGGGTCAGTTGAATTTGTGACTAAGGATATTAAAGTTGTGCACAAAGAAAGTTAAAACTTCAATCACTTTTTAAATCACTTTTGAAACAGACTATACCTGCTCACGTTGCATTTGCATAATCTTTGTCCATACTTCCGCTTCAGATTCACGACAGTTTGAAAGCGCATCCATTTTCAACGAACTTCTGTGTAATGTAATGTCCTGCTTTAAATTCCAACCAAGATACGCTGTATGGAGTCATCTTTCGAGGAACATTCCTTCCTTAAAAATAACGAAAGTTTGTGCTGCTTCGAATATTACCGTCTCACTCGCATGACAGGCCTACGCCAATGAACATGTTAATTACTACAGGAAAACGTCACTATATACGTGGTATTTTATATCCAAGGTCAGATTTGCTATATCGTATAGTTATAAAGGCAAGCTGTTCCGTATCCGCTGACCAGCTTTAGCCCGTTGGTCTTCAACACGGCGGCCTGTGTTCGATTCCCTCCCTGATCGTGATGGAATTTGTGATGGACAAAAAAAACGCTGCAGAGAAATATGAAAAAAAAAACGTATTGCAACAAAAACAAACTAATAAAATAAAATAAAACTTTATTTTGGGAAAGAGGCATTCCATGAAGAAGGCATTTTTGATGGCCAAAATGATGCTGCTGATGATTGTCCTTGTTTGTACTGCAATGAACTATTTTCACAATCAAGGCCTGGTGAACGTTGGTTGAAGAGTCAACAATGCCAGTTATGGGCACACACAGAATGTGCTGGACTAAGTAAATGAGGAAAAAAATTTGTTTTTGATGTTTGTTTAATATTATTTTTTTCTAGAATAAGCCTATTAAACTCATACTAGTCCACACCTGTGGAGTAACGGTTAGTACGTCTGGTCGCGAAACCAGGTGGCCCGGATTCGATTCCCGGTCGGGGCAAGTTACCTGGTTGAGGTTTTTTCCGGGGTTATCCCTCAACCCAATATGAGCAAATGCTGGGTAACTTTCGGTGTTGGACCCCGGACTCATTTAACTGGCATTATCACTTTCAACTCATTCAGACGCTAAATAACCTAAGATGTTGGTAAAACGTCGTAAAATAACCTACTAAAATAACCGTCCTTATGTTATTTTACTGTGACATGTCTAAAATTACATATTATATATTTTTTATATTATATATTTTCATAGAAATTTTAATAACTTTGAAAGGTATATACATAAATATAGAACTAAAAATATCAATTCTCTGCCTTTGTGTCAACCAAAATGTAAAACCAGTGCAGCTTTTTAAGCATGAGTCAAGGTCCCAGATTATTAAACAAATTTTATTCCAATATTATTTTAACCACGAATCCTCTCCAAATTAATAAAAAAAAAATAAAAAAAAATTGTATTGGATTTGTAGTTTGGGTTTAAACATATTAAACACTTTTTAATCTGTAGCCACTCTCAATTTTAATTTTATTTTTGTCTCAATTGGAATCCCCTCCTGAGCACGAGTCTTACTCATTCAGGAGTGGGCTAGTTTATCTTTCATTGTATTTATTAACTTGTATTCATTTCAAACTTATTAGCAATAAAATAAATAAATAAATATACATTTTCAAATTTGTCTAAATATCATGATTTATATTAGCGTAAAATCAATGAGAACAGGAGATAAATAACTACATGAAGCAAATTTTTCGCATAAAATAATCTAATAATCATCATTCAGGCCATGATTATAGGCCAAAAACAAATGGTATGTCATTTTAGGCCGATTTCTCCTATAATTGCACTTTCATGCATTAAATATGGCGCTTCTAGTACACTAAAAGAGAATAATTAGCGTTTTTGAAAATCATGTCAATAAAGCGGTTCGAACAACGCCCGACTTACTTTTAGAAAATGAACCTTTCGGTGAAGAAACATACAGAAATTGAATACATATTTTCAGCAACCATTTTGATAACCACAACTTTTAATGTAATAATATGTAGCCTATAAAACATTGTTATATTGAAGGTGTAGTTACTACAGTTATTTGGGGCTAAGCGGGATGAAGTTACAGGAGAATGGAGAAAGTTACACAACGCAGAACTGCACGCATTTTATTCTTCACCTGACATAATTAGGAACATTAAATCCAGACGTTTGAGATGGGCAGGGCATGTAGCACGTATGGGCGAATCCAGAAATGCATATAGAGTGTTAGTTGGGAGACCGGAGGGGAAAAAGACCTTTAGGGAGGCCGATGGCGGGCTTATGTGAGGGCGGCAATGAACCTTCAGGTTCCTTAAAAGCCATTTGTAAGTAAGTAAGTAAGTTAATACAGTTGCTTAGAAATTTCTTGCATAAACTTGCTAGAATTTACGGGAAGTAAAGTAGGGTTTGAAACATTGTCTCAGTGAGTGGGTAGAATCTTCTCGCTGTGCTTGAAAATTCTTTATCTTGGACCATTTCATAATCCTGTTGTATGTTATATCATAATGATTCCTTCTTACATTTGTTTATAATAATTCCAGTGTTATTCGTTTTGCAGCTTCTTTTATTTCTACCGGTCACTTTCAGAATCATTGTATTCATTTTCGAACTCCAGCCATAATGTTTCATAAATTTACCTCCAGATATCATTCAATGCTACACCCGTTATGGCAATCAATTTTTAAACTGCAGTTCATAAATATTCTATCAGATGGCTCATCCAGCGATTTCAAATAATACACTTAAATGTAAATCCTTAAAATATCTAAGGTATTTATAAATACTGAATGTGTGTTTAAAAATAGTGCACGACATAGACGTTAAAAAATTATGTCCCTTTCTTCGTAGGTTTGCTACAATCGGTCTGCGGAGTGATTCGCAAACATTTCTACCCACAAAATAAATGTTATTTTTAACACTTATATCATAAATAGCTATTTCAGACTATGTGAAAATAGAATGCTTCCAAGGTACTCACCATTATATACTGAAGTAAATAGTATTTACTGTATCTTCTAATTAGACACACATACATTAAAATTTAGTTAAAGTAGATTTCTGTTTCTTTATTTAAGTTGCAAAATTTTTTACAACTTAATTTATATAATCGCAGGTTTCCTTCCAACTACAGAATAATGAATCGAAAATTATTACTGGCGTTTGTGAATTGCCACAGAAGCAGGCTTAAATTACATGTTATTATTAAAAGATTTTGGGATGGAAATTTCAGCACAAAAATCAAAAGTAATGGCATTTTTAGGACAAGACCTAGTCAGAAGTAAGATAATACATAATAACCAATCCCTCGAACAAGTACAAAATTTCAATTATCTGGATTGTGAAATATCTTACCAAAATGAAAAAGATGTGAACAAGAAAATTACCAAATTTACACAAATTCTAGGAATAATAAAAAATACATTAAAAGTTAAATTAGTACAAAAATCTACAAGAATAAAAATATATAATATACTAGTATTACTCTCCTTTTTATACGGAAGCGAGATTTGGACATTAAAGAAAAAAAAACATGAACAGAATCAAAGCAACGGAAATGAAATTTTTCAGGACGGCAGGGTATACTCTTTTAGACCGAAAAAGGAATGAAGAAATTTTAGAACAATTAGAAGTAGAGTCAGTAGAAGAAAAATCAGCAGATGCAAATTCAATTGGCTAGATCCTGTAAGAAGAATGGAAAATTCAAGAATCCCAAAAATTATATAAAGTATAAACCTAGAGGACATCGTCGACCAGGAAGACCTTTTAGAAGACTGCTAGATGGGGCCGAAACAGGTCTACAGAGGCCTAATCCGTGAAGGATGATGATGATGATGATGATGATTATTATTATTATTATTATTGTATGTAGTACTCATAAATTTCAACACGGCATATGAGTCAGTTAAGAGAGAAGTTTTATATAATATCCTAATTGAATTTGGTATTCTCAAGAAACTAGTTGGATTCATTAGAATATGTGTGTCAGTCAAAACTACAGCAGAGTCCGTATAGCCAGTTCAATTCATTTCTGGCTGAAGCAAATGATGCACCATAACCTTTAACTTACTTTTTAACTTTGTTCTAGAATATGCGATTCGGAAAGTCAAGGTAAACAGGAAGGGTTTGGAATTGAACGGGTTACATAAGCTGCTTGTTTATGCGAATGACGTAAATATATTTTGAAATAAAATCCACAGACTATTAGGGAAAATATGGAAATTTTACTTGAAGCAAGTAATAAGATAGGTTGTGAAGTAAATACCGAAAAAGAACAAAGTATATGATCATGTCTCGTGACCAGAACATAGTACGAAATGGAAATATAAAAATTGGAAATTTATCCTTTGAAACGGTGGAAAAATTCAAATACATTGGAGCAACGGGGGAATGACAAATGACACTCAAGAGGAATTTAAACGCAGGATAAATATGGGAAATGTCTATTATTATTATTCAGTTGAGAAGCTTTTGTCATCTAGTCTGCTGTAAAAAAATCCGAAAGTTAGAATTTATAAAACAGTTATATATACTACCGGTTGTTCTGTATGGTTGTGAAACTTGAACTGTCACTTTAAGAGAGGAACAGGTTAAGGATGTTTGATAAGGTGCTTAGTTTTGGGCTAAGAGGGATGAAGTTACAGAAGAATGGAGAAAGTTTTACAAAACGAAGAACTGCACGCATTGTATTCTTCTACTACTTTACTTACTGGCTTTTAAGGAACCCGGAGGTTCATTGCCGTCCTCAAATAAACCCGCTATTGGTTCCTATCCTGAGCAAGATTAATCCAGTCTCTATCATCATATCCCACCTCCCTCAAATCTATTTTAATATTATCTTCCCATCTACGTCTCGGGCTCCCTAAAGGTCTTTTTCCCTCTGGCCTCCCAACTAATATTCTATATGCATTTCTGAATTCACCCATACGTGCTACATGCCCTGCTCATCTCAAACATCTGGATTTAATGTTCCTAATTATGTCAGGTGAAGAATACAATGCGTGTAGTTCTGTGTTGTGTAACTTTCTCCATTCTCCTGTAACTTCATTTCCCTTAGCCCCAAATATTTTCCTAAGCACCTTATTCTCAAACACCCTTAACCTATGATCCTCTCTCAAAGCGCATCGTATTCTCCACTTAACATAATTAGGATCATTAAATTCAGATGTTTTAGGAGGCCAGGTCATGAAGGTTAATCTAGAAATGCATATAGAGTGTTAGTCTGAAGACCTGAGGAAAAAGACCTTTGGGGAGGCCGAGACTTAGATGGGAGGATAATATTAAAGTGAATTTGAGGGAGTTTGGATATGATGATAGGGAGCAATGGCGGGCTTATATGAGGGCAGGAATGAATCTCCGGGTTATCTAGAAGCCATTTATAAGTGAATATATTTCTAGCTTCTATTTGTAATACATACTTCCTACTCGTATGACTATATCGACGGACGATTTGGGAACTAACTCAGCACACTGCATGAGAGCATTTAATCGCCATATAAATAAACTGCTAGCGTCCTCTTCAGAAAAGTGTAGTAGTATGTCAAATGACTAATATATGTATACATGTGAAGACACAAACTAACACGTAACGTGTTTTGCTTTCCTTTTTTGATATTCTATTGACAGCTCTAAACAAGTTGCGTCTCTAAGTTCAAAGTCTTCTAGTAACCCGTTAAAATTCGATTATTTAATGAAAACCTTGCTTTAAAACAGATTGTATGATGATTTCTGGACCGAGTACAGATTGGTATAATACATAATTCTTTGTGACGTACTCTCAACACGTAGCAGTGCTTTAAACGGATTTAAAGACACAATAACCATGCCGATTTTTTTACAAATTCATATATGTTCGAACACTTTCCCAATTTACAAACAGCTTCATGTCTCGACAAAGAGAAATTGTGGATATGTTCGTAATAGAACAAAGACAAACGTAAACGACAGTGTGTCTCGGGTCACGTGTTGTGATTTACGTGTCTTTGTTATTGAATCCAGAGTTGAAGACCGAAATAGCATATATTAGGCCTATGTCACGCACAATGCAATCTGTTTAGTTCTTGATAAATTTGACATACGTTCGTCTCTAATCCACTTACAATTTAATTACTGATTTTAGATTCCGTTTATCACAAAATAGAAAGGAAATTGGAGTGAAATTGTGATATATACTTAAAGAAGCTAGAATTTCAAATAAAGTGTTATATTGTTATTTTCATTACACTTGCTGGCAGTTCCAACTTCAATACAGAATTGAGAATGTGAAGACACATGGGGAATGGTTTATGTGTGGATATTTTAAAATTAATTTGAGTCTATTTACCTCTGTCTAATATTTTCTCTCATCCTTACAGACCACTTTAGAGAGTGGTCGATGTCAACACCATCCTCTTGGTCGTTAAATGTTAAGTTTATACCGAGTGTTAGCTGTTCATGCTGTATCATCAGTTCTTACCTAAGGCCTGTCTTTATCTTATATTTATTCTTTCATTCATGTTTTTTTTTTTGTCCAAGGGCAGGTCCTTCACTACAAATCCCGCATCCTCGAATCATCACTATTTCCCATCTTCTTCTTAGTCTCCGCATACGTTCCATATGGAATTAGATTTCAACATTACAACTTACAAATGGCTTTAAGGAACCCGTAGGTTCATTGCCGCCCTTACATAAGCCCGCCATCGGTCCCTATCCTTTGCAAGATTAATCCAGTCTCTATCATCATATCCCACCTCCCTCAAATCCATTTTAATATTATCTTCCCATCTACGTCTCGGCATCTCCAAAAGTCTTTTTCCCTCTGGCCTCCCAACTAACACTCTACATGCATTTCTGGATTCGCCCATACGTGCTACATGCCCAGCCCATTTCAAACGTCTGGATTTAATGTTCCTAATTATGTCAGGTAAAGAATAAAATGCATGCAGTTCTGCGAGATTTCAATATTTCTTACATTAAATACAATTTTTTTGTATTAAAATATTGAAGGCAGTTGATTTAAAATAAAAGTATTAATTGTTTGTTACTCTTCAATCTTCATTTATACATTTTATGTCTCATATTTACATCTGTATTTATCTATTTATTTTTTCATGTTTCTCATTTTCATTTTCATGGCATAAGTGACTATAATTTTGTATTGTCTATTGTAATTTGGACTTCGCCTTGTTATTGACAAATAGGAATAAATAAATAAATAAATAAATAAATAGAAAGAAGGAAAGAAAGAAAGAAAGAAAGAAAGAAGTAAATAAATAAATACATAAATAAGTCAATAAGTAAATTGATTGGATGGATGACTGAACGAATTACTTAATTAATTAATATTAATATCTACCATCTGACATCATCTTCTGTCCCGTACTCTTTTTCCTGTTCACCATTACTTTCAGTGCATCCTTCAGTAAGCAGTTTCTTCTTAGCAAGTGACTCGTCCAGTTTTTTCTGATCTGTTTGGGTATTATTCTTTCTTCACCCACTCTTTCTAGCACAAATTCATTTCTTATTTCCTATATTCATTTCACACATTCCATTCTTCTCCATATCCACATTGAAAATGCTCCCAGTCTTTTCTCTTCACTTCGCTATAATGTCCATGTTTCTCCCCTACAATGGTACATTCCACATAAAGCACTTCAACTAGTCTCTTCCTTAGTTCTTTCTCCATAGGTCCAAAAAGTATGCTCCGTTTCCTATTTAAAACTTCCTTTGCCATATTCATTAGACAAGCAATAAGCCTAAAGATTTTAATGAATTAATGTAACTTTAACAAGTGAACAAGAAAAATAGAACACACAAATGTGACGTAGCCTAGTGTATGTCATGTCGAAACATAACATTCCTATATTAGAAAAACAATTCATTATAAAATAATTTATCAGAATATTACAATCAGAGAAACCAAATATACCGTATACAATAAAATACTCAACAACGCGGATAATGCAGTATGTATTACCATTTTTACGTGTTTATAGTGTTCAATAAAAATCAATGTTATACGATCTGAAGATGTTTGAAGAGACGAAAATGTTAGTTATGTTTTAATAGTCCTTGGACCGATTTTTTTAAATATATATTAATGACCTTTTAATGATAGACCTTAAAGAATATGAAGGTGATTTATATTCGTATGCTGATGATACTGTTTTACTTTTTAGTGGAAAACTTGTACTGATGCTTATTATAATGCAAATTGCGGCTTAAAATTAATAAAAATAGTGGTTCGATTTAAATTCACTTGTAATTAATGAAGATAAAACAATAGCTATCCTATTTTCTTTAAATAATAAAGGCAATAAACCAATTTCATTTACCTACTCTACAAATTAAAATGCATCATTTTGATTGTTTCCATATAAGTTGCAATTGTTCAGTTACTAATGAAGTTAAGGAGGTTAAATTCTTAGGTATAATTATTGATAATCATTTAAAATGCAGTAATATTCACTATATTTGTAATAAATTACGTAAAACATTATACCTACTACTTTATTGTTCTAAGAAATATTTTGTCAATTAACTATTTACGTATAATTTATTTAGCATTATTTCAATCTATTTTTATGTATGGTGTTATAGGTTGGGGTGTAAGTTAAAAATCCAACCTATATCCGTTAATTTTATTACAGAAAAAAAGTATTAAAAATTTGTTTTAAAAAAAGCAGAAAGATTACTGAACTGAATTATTGTTTAAACATTTCAAAGTTTTCAACATTAAACAAATTTATTATTTTATTTTATTAAAATATTTTCACAGAAATCTTAATAACTTTGAAAGGTATATACATAAATATAGAACTAAAAATACGAATTCTCTGCGTTTGTCTGAACCTAAATGTAAAACCAATGCAGCTTTTTGTCATAGCATGAGTCAAGGTCCCAGATTATTAAACAAATTTTATTCTAATATTATTTTAACTACGAATCCTCTCCAAATTAATAAAAATGTATTTCATTTATAGTTTGGGTTTAAACATATTAAACACTTTTGATCTGAATTTACTCTCGACTTTAATTTTATTTTCGTCTGTATTGGAATCCCCTCCTGAGCACGAGTCTTACTCATTCAGGAGTGGGCTAAGTTTATCTTTCATTGTATTAACTTGTATTCATTTCAAACTTACTAGCAATAAAATAAATAAACACATAATTAAATTATAAGTAAAATATTAGTGTGATCAATATGTAAATCATCATACATAAATAAAGATAAGTAAATGACGGAATCTCTTACAAAAATTTTTCAAGTATCATTATAACTTATCGGAAAAAAAGTCAGTAAAACTTACAATCGAATAGGGCTATGCATAGACATTCCAATGAAACACCTGGAAAGCTTACTTGAAGGCAATGGAATCAGCAAGATCTGCCGGGGTTCACTTGTTGGGGGCAGAGAGGTGGGGGGGGGGGGCTCTTTGCCCTCCTATTTCCTTTCGCTCGAGATAAATGCGAAATGCAGAGCAAGCAGATGCGCCAATAAAACATGAACCATGTTGCACCGGTGGCGTGATTTTTGAATAACAGTGTTTTGTGTGTCAGAAGCGGATGATTTGTGGTCCGCACCGCTGGAAGCGTGGTTCCTATTAAACAGCGGTCACCTCCCCCACTCTTACACCTGTCGGGAACCTCGTCATTAGGCTTGTAATTTGGATGATTTACAGTTCTACCCCGAGCCTAGCGGAAACTCCTCATTTTTTTCACTTACAATATTTTCTGGAACGAGGAATTTCAGGGTTAATTCATTTTACTGTCATTCTTTCACCTTGCTTGCGTCAGATCTAGCTGTAGCTCACTCAACTGAAGACTTCCCACAAAAAAGAACATAATTTTATAAGCAGCATGTATTAAAGGACAAAGGTCCGTAGGGTCTGTATCTCCAACTACTGTAACAAATTTTGGATTGCCGTTTCTATAGAACAGAGGTCAGGGATTCAAATAAGACCGAGGGCTATATAAACATTCTTTTCAAATCTTCTATTGGAAGGGAAATCAAGCTCAAAACCTGTTGTCGATGGAGAGGGCTTGAGGTAAAATTTACTGGTCTTTGAACGAAAGAAAAGTTCGTTGCAGAAGAAGATATCAGATGATAGACAACATTAAGATATATGGATCATATGCAGAAACTAAGAGAATGCAGAAAATAGGAAATATTTGAGAATGCTGGGTTTGCAGTGAATGAATGAATCGCTCTCGTTTAATATCCAACTCTGGTGAAAACACATTGGGTTCGTATGAGCCACTTAATAAGTTAAACCATCAAATTAATTGGATCGAAACTCTACTGTAAAGTTTTATACGAAAGAGTACTTTGAAGAAAACTTCAAATGTATATTATGAGCTGTAAACTATAACTGAAAGGCATACAGAGCAATTTGAAAAAAAAAATAACTTAAAAGCTACTTTTTAACGGTTATTTTGCCAGCTAGCTATTTGAACACACGCATTAGGCATGGCTATTAATGAGTCTTTACTTTTCCTCAGCCTCTAAAGTCTAAGTGTTTAGACTAAATATAAGCATTTGTCTAAGACTCCTATAACTCGCTGAATTATTCTTATCGGAGAAGGCGGTAATTTTTCATAAGTTTTATACGATAATACAACACACACTTCATATTAGATGCTGATCTAATATAATTTTGATATGTTCACAAATCTGTCTCTCTTTCATTGTAAGGTGCGACGCATCTGGCACGTCTTCGTTAACGACAAGCAGGAAAGATACCCAAGGTCAAGTAAAATGTTATATTTCACACTACAGTCTGAACTACGGAAGCGTGTAGTATGTCGTTCTGTAGCCTAAAATCAGTTCTAGCAGAGGATAGAACTAGCCAGCATCTGCGAGTTAAATTTTGAGTTACGAGATCCAATTTTCGAGGGTAGTATTGGAAAATTTCAAACATTCCAAGAAATACAGAGCAAAATGTCATCGCGACCGGCGAAATGCTGTATGAGGGTAAAGAGTTTTAGAACACAACATATGTCGGAATTAGGACGAAAACTAGAGTACTTTACTTCGCCAGGTTGAAGGCCACGCGCGAGAGTGGAAATTCGCTTCAGTCTGCAGAGGAAACAGTGCTGCTCCTGCAAATATAGGTGGCTTTGACATGAAGTAGTATCCAGATGTTTATGTGATTCAGAATTTTGTACTGTTGTGTTAGATAACTTGGCCGGTCATAACATTCTGCGCAATAAACCAGGCAAGTTCATTCGATACTGACAAGGAAAAAAAAGGGGTGTATGGGTTAGTCGCAGTGCAGTTCCTGGTGAGTTCACTTTTCTTCCTCATGCAAGTGCATAGTATAGATACTTACTTATAAATGGCTTTTAAGGAACCCGCAGGTTCATTGCCGCCCTCATATAAGCCCGCCATCGGTCCCTATCCTGAGCAAGATTAATCCAGTCTCTATCATATCCCAACTCCCTCAAATCCATTTTAATATTATCCTCCCATCTACGTCTCGGCCTTCCCAAAGGTCTTTTTCCCGCCGGTCTCCCAATTAACACTCTATATGCATTTCTGGATTCGTCCATATGTGCTACATGCCCTGCCCATCTCAAACGTCTGAATTTAATTTTCCTAATTATGTCAGGTGAAGAATACAATGCGTGCAGTTCTGTGTTGTGTAACTTTCTCCATTCTCCTGTAACTTCATCCCTTTTAGCCCCAAATATGTTCCTAAGAACTTTATTATCAAACACCCTTAATCTCCGTTCCTCTCTCAAAGTGAGAGTCCAAGTTTCACGACCATATAGAACAACCGGTAATATAACTGTTTTATAAATTCTAACTTTCAGATTTTTTGACGCAGACTAGATGACAAAAGCTTCTCAACCGAATAATAACAGAATTAGCTCTACTATTACTTTTAAAAACTTTGAGTATAGCTCGGAATAATTTTTCATTTTATTAAGATTTCAGTTAACGGAATATAGCTACAATAGTTACATAAAATTAAAGCACATTCTGAACTAAAAAATATTACACTTGTCTTGATGTAGGAGTGGTAGTAGCGGTAGTAGCAGCAGCAGTAATAAATATTTCAATTAGGTATATGTATTCGTAACGTATATGAAAGTCAAATTTTAGTAGAAAGGATTTCACTAGAACATTTTTCTATGACGCTTTGAAATATGTTAGACCCAGCCAACTAGTAACATCTACTATTTTCGCGTTAAAAATATGTTCTGAAAGTTTTGGCACACAATTAAATATGAACAGTTTTCGTTTAAGTTATTGTCTCATTACAATAATTAATTTAAAAGTATTGCGAAAAGGAGACCGTGTTAAAAGGCAATAAATTGATTATTGAACCTTGGAGATTACGTATCACTTTTGTGTCTTGAAAAGTACAAAATTGCCAGTCTGTGTGATACAATTAATGATGAATTTTAGTAAAGCATGTGTAACTAAACTACGTCTTTTCTGAGACTCATTGTATATCATTCAAACGGAACAGACTGACCGTTGGGGGTCGCTTATTTAATGGAAGTGTGGTGTGATGGATGGAAAATTGAGTGATATTGCCACCGGTGAATGTGTCGTTAGAGCTCTGGAGGTAGTTTTCATTGACGTGTGCAAAGTAATGTCTATGTATGCCTAGGGCTGTCGCCTGATCTTAATCAGAGATTTTTTCGTGCGTTGTTTCCTTAAAATCAATACATTGGCTGTGCATTTTCGTTATTTCGTGTGGAAAACTTGCAGTGTTCAAACATGAGCGGCGATCATATATAGGAACTTGTGTACAACATGTTGGTGAAAAAGTGAAACATAAATTTCATTGCTTTTCAAAGCAATAAAGTTTTGCCTCTGGTATAAATTTCTTCTTTCTCTCCTTCTCTCTCTCATTCTTTACACTATATCCCTCAAACTTTTCTCCTCTTCACCTCCTCCTTGTCTTCTCGTCATCATTCTCTTTCTCATCCTCATTTTCCTCCTCATATTCTTCCTCTTCCTTACAGTTCTCTTTTTTATCTTATTCTTCTCCAACGTCTTCCTCTTCATCATATCCTTCCTCAGAATTCTTTTCCTCATTATCCCCTTCACCCTCATCATTCTCTTTTTCCTCCTTGATTTATCGTCATTTTCTACTTCATCTATTCCTTATATTTTTCCTAAAGCTCGTCTTCCTCCTCATTCTCTTCCTTACCATACACTCCTTAACATCGTCATCATTCTTCTCATCACCTTCCTCCTCATCTTATTATTTCTCCTCATTATTCTCCTCAACATCATCATTACCACCATTATCTTCATCTTTATCCTCATGATCCTCCTCATCATCCTACCTTTCTCATCATCATACTAACCTTTCCCTTTACCATTACCTTACGCCTTATTCTCATTTTCTCCTCATCACTCTCATTTTTCGCCTCATCATCCTTATTTTTTTCTCACAATTCTCATCTTTTTTCTCATCATTCTTATTTTTCTCCTCGACATCCTCATCTTTTTCCTCCTTAATCCTCATCTTTCTCCTCGTCATTCTCATCTTTTTCATCTTTCTTCTCATCATCCTCATATTTCTCCTCAGCATACTCATCTTTTCTCCTTATCCATCATCCTTTCTCATCATTATCCTCTTTTTCCTCATCATGATGCCCTTTTTCATCTTCTATATTTTCTTATAAGCCTCATCTATCAGTGGCGGCTCCTGCATATTTCTTAAGAGGAGGAAAGAAGTTAACAGCGCAAAATGACACCTTCTTGAGAGAAACATGCTACAAATTAGCCTACATGGATACATGTAAGACCAGGAAGTGTTGGGGTTGGCCTTCCCTTTTGTATAGCAATAATCGGTTTTTGTAAACTGAGTTTCCTAAATTGTCCAAAATATAATATGTTTTCACTTACATTCATTGTTGAATAATTGCAAAAATTAACAATTACAAGGAAATTCACAACCTCGCAGCATTTTTCGCGCACACGACAGATCTGTGTTGCCACATGTTCATTTTACAAGTTCAGTATCACATGCTTTCGAAGAATGTCAGTTCTTGTAAAGTCATACTACCATTATTGTTCAAAGCTGCCGGTGGCTGATTAATTTTTTTTTTATGTTAAAATGTAGTTTGCAGTACTTTCAATTTAAAATATATTTGTACAAAACTGATAACTTGACTGTTGTCCTGTCTAGTAAACAATGAATGGAAATGAATTTCAGGGGCCAAAAAGATCTGCGATACTAACTTAGAACAACTTCCTCTTTGTTTTATATAAATCCAACTTCAACTTTCAGATATGCTCGAAAGTTTCAAACCATGAATAGTAGATTATATAAAGTGTAATGAATAATGTATTTTGATTTATAATATTAAGAAAGTTTATATGGTGTCTTTCATAGCGTTGCGTTAAAACTCTTTTTATTGTGTTTCCTCCTAGATGTGTTACAGCCTGGTTGAATGCAGCATCGTTAGATGGCAGCTGTAGCAAGCTTGCTGCACGACCAGTCGGTTTCTATTTCCCGCCCATGCGCTGATTCAGAGGAGGATCTCCTCCCTCTCCGTTCATTTACTTGCTTTAAAACTCTGCTTCTTTCTCTGGCCGCTAGCGCGCTGTTGTCTATGTGTGTTAACTACAGTAAAGGAGGAATGGATTGACTTTCCTCTACACAAATAATCTCGCATCCTTTTCACAGTTTTCTAGCAGCACATGAGTGCGCGTCGTTTACAACTCGATCAACCGAGGTTTTCTTATAGCTGTGAACTTAAAAATTATCGAAATTTCCTCGAATTTCAAGGCATATATTTCATTTGGTATTTACTTTGAAAAGAAGAAAAATGTGAGGAGGACGTTCCTCCCTTCCCTACCCCGAGAAACCGCCACTGTCATCTATCTTCTCATTCTCATCTTCTTGCTTTGCTCATCTTGTTCCTACTCTTTCGCTTCTTCCTCATCATCTTATTCCTACTCATAATCCTCTTCCTCCTCATCAAATTCCTCCTCATCATCTTCTTCCTCTCCATCATCCTCATCATTTATTCTCACATTTATCATCTTTCTCCTTTTCATAATCATCTTTCGTCTTATCATCCTCATCTTTTTCGTTATCATCATCCCCCTTTTCTTCATCATACTCATAATTATTTCTGTTCCTCATCCACGTTCTCATAGTCATCCTCTTTTGTTCATCATCCTCATCTTTCTCCTTATCATACCCTCATTTTCGTCATCATCCTTATCTTTCTCATTATTCTCTTGTTTTTATCTCCTTTCTCTTGATCCTCAACATTATCCGAATCCTTGTCATCTTCCTTGTGATAATTTTCCTCTTCCTCACTCTTTATTTTCATTATTTTCTTCTCTTAATATTTTTTCTCTTCCTCATACTCTTTCTCCCCAATTACTTTAATCTTCTTCGACTCTTTTCTTTTGCTGTTCATCCTCATCCTCTTTTCATCTTCATTCTTTTTATCTTCTATTTTATTCTTATCCCTAAAGTAATAAGACATTTTGGGAATAGGAAAATGTATACATGTATATTAGGAAAGCAGTGCTCGAATTAAATAACAAGGAATATGCAAGTTTTACAAAAACCTGGTCCATAGTTCATTTTTAATCTCAACTTGGCATCCGTTAAAGATCGAATCTCGGTCTCTTTAGTAGAAGCTTTTGGATGAAGTAAGTGTGGACTGTGGAATGTGATATTATTGTAATATTATAAGTATAAGATAAAATACAATACGGTGTCAGATGGATTTTCCCTAGTTTCTGGTACTTGCAAATACAAAAAAAAAGCACAGGTATTTATAGGGTCTATATCGCTGTATTTTGGAACACGTAGCTAATTGGATAATTCGTGGAGCCATGAGCTCTCCACACGAACGGAAGTAAGTAAAAATCGTTACCAACCTTGTTCGGGACGTAACACACATTTTCAGTGAGTCACGATATCCTAATAAAAGTGAAACAGAATCAAATTTACCGACATTGAGAGAAAATAGGATAAAAAATAATTTGTGACATCATGTGGTATTGGATTATCTAACACCCTTTATTGTAGTAACATTGTTCGAAATTGGAAAGATAATCAGTGATAATGGAGCTATGGTTCAATAATAATTTATTGCAGGAGGAAGGAAAGTAATTGGGGAAAGTCTGTCAGGTAGTTACTTTGTCCACCTCAAATTGCTCAAAGGTTGCAGAAAATCGAAACTAGTTATTTAAGTGAGAATTAGTCAGACATTAGCTATATAAAATATAAATTCCAACAATGTTTATAAGAGTATCACAAGGTTCATTTTGTGTAGGCATGGACGTTTATTACTTCAAATCTAATATTTTCGTCAGTGAAATGATTTTGACCATACATATGGACGTTTATTACTTCAAACCTTTAAGGAAACTATAATACCGTCAGTAGGTACCTTAAATTTAGATTTAGGATATCGGGAAAATTGTCTTTCGACCGAAAATTTGTTCTGCTGTGAGTGAAATAAAAGTTTCATTACTAATATCAGTTTCTTTAAAGAAATTTTAAGTCTGTACATGGTTTATTTCCTTTTCTTTTTGTACTATTTTGGTCAACAGACTGGTCTATGGATGTTGTCGCGAACGCACTTTCGGATTAAGTCGATAGTTTTCTTGGACGAAAAAAGGATATGAACTACAACTTCATCTTAATTTGAAACTGTGGGTGTTATGTCAAAGTATATTTATGTAATATCAAAAAATCATAAAAGTCATATAATATTTCCATGGTGTGCGGTAGAAAGGGCGTAAGTCAGAAATTAGTGGTTTTGAGTATTGACCTCCATGTGATTACAGAAAATGCAGGCGTACTCCTTCATACGGTATAAGGATCATATTTCTATTCTCCTCCATAATGACGTAGATTTTCAGCCATCATAATGATAGTTAATCCTGATTTCAAACTTTGCTTTTCTTCTACTGAAAAGTTATAATTTATGGCTTATGCCCTTTCTACTGCGCATTATAGATTTAACGTCGTAAGCAATATTTCTTTTTGTTTCTGCTCTTCTTCTTGTTGCAGCCTAATGATTCTTTCGATAACCGGGGATTTTGATCTCTGACATATATTGCACTGTAAATTCCGTAGATTGGCCTACCTTATTATCGAAACTGTTAAATGTCCACGAGGAAAGAAATTAAGAAAAAAGTAGGACACAAAACAAACTGAGGAAGGAAGAAAAGGATGAAGTAAAGATGCGAGTAAAAACCTGAAGGAAGAAAGGACTTAGCAAAACAAAAGAGCGAAATTGATGAAAAGAGTAGAGCATGGGAGAGGGTAGGAAGGAAGAGTTAAAGAGGAGAGGAAGAGGATGTTTAGGACAAGAGAAAGGAGAAGTTGAAGGAGAGATGATTAGAAACATGATAATGAAGGGGCGGAGAAGTTGAGGATGATAGATGTTAAAAAAGAAAGAATAAAAAATAAAAGAAAAAATGAAACAATAAAAAAAGAGGGAGAGAAAAAAATAAAAAAAATTGCAAGATACCCGTAGAACTTTGTGAAAATTAAATTAAATTATTGTTTATTTAACGACGCTCGCAACTGCCGAGGTTATATCAGCGTCGCCGGTGTACTGGAATTTTGTCCCGCAGGAGTTCTTTTACATGCCAGTAAATCTACTGACATGAGCCTGTCGCAATTAAGCACACTTAAATGCCATCGACCTGCGCTGAGATCGAACCCGCAACCTCGAGCACAGAAGGCCAGCGCAATACCGACTGCGCTACCTACGCCGATATCTCTGTGAATGTCGTCTATAAATTTTAAGCAATATATCTTACAAAAATATTCGGTTTTCAAGTCTAAATAACTTCTTTAACATATTCGTTTAATGTTGGACAAAAAAATTCCAGGTTTCAAATAATCTTCATAAATATGAACAAGGATCCATGCGGTACATTAAGAATTCCCTGAGTTCGTACAAATAGGGTCTATTTGAGTAACAATTTCATCTGACAATGGTACTTCCTTTATAAGTTACATTCTTTCCGTTTCCCTCGCGTTAATTCCTTCAAGTCATTCCAGCTAACACTAATGACGGCACTAAATAATCCCGCAGTCTAATACAATGTTGATTATAGAACCTGCCAATCACATCTCCGGGGCTAGAAAGGTTGTACTTCTTGACTGCGTTTAGGTAACCTTTCCACGCTCCATCTCGACAATTGAAGCTTTCAATCACGGTTGAACTGATTAGTAATGCGCTGATTTGAAGCCCAGCATTGTAATTGATGAGAGGTTGAAATCATTGATGACAAGGTTATAATGAATAATGAACTGTTACTGGAAGTCTGTCATGACTTGGCATAAGTTTGACCGGTGTGAAAAATGATGTGCTAACGTTTTAAGACCATGTTAGTTCATTATTAACGTGGTTTATTAACACTTTGATTGGGACAGGTCAGTTGTATGAGTAAATCTAACATTACAGTTTTACTTTAGTGTATTATGCAACGAGCCTATAATGGTAGTAATTAAGACGCGAGTATGTTTGTTTATGAAACGAGTGCAAGCGAATTTCATAATTTTCATACGAGCGTCTTAATTACCATTATAGGCAAGTTTCATACGACTTTTTATGCTCGACCATAATTCTAACTTGAAATTATTCATAAGTATTCATGTTATGGTTATGTAAGTGAGGAGCGGAACTGACCTGAATTGTGAGATGTGCGCAGACGCGAAAGTATTGATTTTTTCCGAGGCACGAATGTCATTGACCTTGATATAATCTAGAGAATAACATGAACATTAGTCTTGATATAACCTAGAAATTGATTTAGAATTGGAAAACGAGATGACAAATTGAATTTATTTGAATATTATTTACAATTAACGCTAATTATTATAATTAGTAACAGAACATAACCTTCTGCGACAGTATTGGATTTCAAGCCTCCGTGACTTTTCGCTAATTGTCTTTCGATTGAATATCCGAGAATAATCGATACTTGCGGTTTTATAATGGTACAATGGTGACTTCTCATTGGCTGAACAACTGAATTATAATGAATAGGTGTACTTTAATGAGGTGCATTAAATCAATTTTCTTTTCTGTTCTCATAATTTAAAAAAAGAATTTAACTCCTATCTATAAAATTTTACAGAAAACAGTTTTCAATTTGAATAATTTTTTTCCTTTATATTCTAATATGAATACTGTAAAAATAATTTGAAGGTAATTAGGAGAGAGAAAAAAATAGTAAGTCCACAACATACAGTACACCGTAAGGTAATAATATATAAATGTGCCCAAAAATAGAATGTAATGGACTTACGTCCTTCTGATTTATTACAAACGGTGCTAGATTCCTGTTGACATATCTTAATTCCAAAGAAATAAACATGTTTTATAGTCATAATTAGTGTTTAGCCAGGTTGCTTGTAGTCAAATAATTTGTAATAAGTTAATTAGCTTGGCTTTACGTTATTTTATACCATTTTAAAAATAATAGTTAATAAAACAGAACGCTTAAAGTCACTGCCAACGCCAACAAACTTCTCTATGTATTGTAACCTACACAATATTTAGATGCTCTATAAAACATATAATCATAAGTTCAATTTCTAAAACGAAACACCTTATCTCCATGGTACACAGGGTTATTAAATAATCAAACTTTGATTTTTGTGAGGGTTTAAGGCTTTTTAAATTAGTAATAGTAGCCACCGGCGTAGTTCAATCGGCTGAGGCTCTTGCCTGCCGATCCGGAATTGCGCTCGGGCGTGAGTTAGATTCCCGATTTGGGCTGATTACCTGGTTGGGTTTTTACGAGGTTTTCTCCAACTGTAAGGAACATGCCAGGTAATCTATTGCCATGTAAAGAGCAATTGTATGAATATCAATCTATATGTATGTAACAATTTGTATAGTTGTACATAAACATAATTATGTAACTAGCTGTGCATATACGAATGTCCATAGGTCTTTATTTTCCGGAAACAGGAATATTGCCTTGACGACGTGTTTGTTTTTCTTTCCACTGTACGTTCCTATGTCTATGAGTAGCTGTAGCTGTGTTTTGATGACGTCGCACCTGGTTGGACGTACTCTGCATAGGGCGATAGCTCTGCTCATATCTCCATATTGCCATCGTGAAGAAGAAAATGTTCAAGGCTCCAAATGTTTATGCATTGCCCTCAAAGTTAGGAAAGCTTATGAAAACTCACCTCTTCAAGTAGTTTCAAGAAGTATACTTTCCATCTGTCTGTGATCATAGTATTCTTTTGGTAGACTCGAGGATCATTTACCGAGGTAGGCAGCCTATAGAAAGAATAACTCCAAAAGGTAAAACAGTGGAAGTGTTGATATTCCAAAGCACACAATTCCGATTGTACAACCTCTTCACGTTTGTGATCTTGGAAAAACTTCATTCGGAAGTTCTCTGACAAAGTTTTGTTACTTGGCACGATTATATTGCGTCAGAGAGATAATGTGGTAGAATTGCAATCCTTAACACATAATCAGCTTTCATCACCTAGATACGTAAATATGTTTAAATATAGCTGACACAAAGCCGGGTACCTCGACGACTAACCTGATAAATTCGTCACTCCTGGAGAATTGTTTTCACGTTGATATACAGAACTGCTGTAAAACTGACTATTGTTGTATAGTCAGCTGTCCGGAGACAGATCTGAACCTCACACGGGATACCAATAGGGCACCACTTATGAGGCAACTAAACCAGGAGAAACTTATTTTTCTGAAATGTTCGTGGTGCAAAATTCCTCTGTGTTTTGAGCATTTTTACAACGTTTTCCACTACTGTGATCAGTACAGTGAGTAATTTCAGATATGCTTACATTTCCTTATCATTCTTCATAGACTGGTCTATAGTCAATGTCATTAATATTATGTAGGCTACCTGATATGTAACTTTCCTAAGTCATATTATTTAAGGAGATTTTGACAGTTCGGTATGCAGATAATGAGATTCATTGTCTGATATGTCTAGCACATGGCACTGTTTGCATTAGCTGTTGTAGCTCTTGATTAAAGATTTTGAAAAAAACATATCTCGAAAACTAGGTCCTTTTCGAATGAAGAAATATATAGTGAGGTTTGTTGTTTCAAATGGAACGTACGGGAGCAAATAGTTGTGAAAATCCATGATCATTTGGTGAGCTTTCCTTGTTAGCCTTATTTCAACTCATTAAGGCTAAGATTTCCTGAATTTTACGTTATGCTGCAGCAGGGATAGAAGTTGGTCGTTGGTGAGAAAAACTTTATTTTCCTAACCGTCTATGCAAATATAAACCAAAAGAAGTATAAGAAGTTGATGTTTCATTTTAATTTATCATTACATAATATTACATAGTATTTTATGTTAATTATATCGTTACCTTGAGTTATTTATAAAGACTGACGAATAATTTGGCGTTTATTAGCACATGTTAGCACGTTTTCGTGTTAGATTTTGCACCAACTGTAATAGGACAACGTTTTTTAGTCATAATATGAAAATGATAACGTCAACATTCCCGCTCTTTAATACAACTCCACACTACATTATGCATATTAATATAGTTTGAATGTTAAGTGTAATAATAAAAACAAATATGAAGCTGTAGAGATAAATTTACATTATAAGAAACAAAAAGAAACGAGTCCTTAATTATCAGAGTACAAGCATAATATTTAATTCAAAGTCATCTCCGTAATAACTACGAATAAATTTGGTTTAATTGCCATTATGCTGCAGTGTTTAACTTTTCTTCTCTGATGAAAATAAGCTTGGCTTTAATTGATAGTATGAAATAGATTAAAGGACTTCATTACATTTACTTACGTGTGTGATCTCAAAACCATTTTTGTAAATATTTTAATGATCCAAATAGGTCTATGTATTTAATGGAAGAATGTTATTGGAAATTTAAAAGCATTCAGTTTTTCTGATGCACATAATGTAGTTTACATGGAATGTATCTATTGGTCTATTTACATACAGGGTGTCCGACAAGTCCCGCATCATAGGCTAAATCATAAAATATGTTCAATATGACCCCTCCGATTTTCAGATATGTCTAGAGGCGAAACTTCACGATTATTACAACGCGGTACAGTATGTCGATAGTGATTTAACGACACTTTTCCTCGATCCGTGTTCGTGGATGGTGTAAGTTCCGAATTTTCACATTTATGTACCGTTTCGTTAAGGGATTAGGTATGCTTACAGCAGTAACGTTTTTGAAATATTTAATTTTTTTCTCCGTTACTGTATATTGTACAATAATGAAAATTGGTATGTTTAAAACATTGTCCTTCTGCTATATATATATATATTTACGATTAAAAAAGTTATTTACATTTTTTTTTCAAAATTCGGTTCACTGTGCAGTGATGAAGCCTTTCCCACATAACTAAAAAACTATCAACATTCTGTGATGAAATTTTTTGTGTGTATTTATACATATCATATCTACAATATGATGCAAGATCACTTCTCTACCTTTGATAGATTGTCTGATAAATAAATAATTTAAAAAATGGTCAAATATCAGTATTTTCTTCTAACGTAAAAAAAATATTATTTATTAAATAATGTAGTTGAAAGAGCATGATATTGTAAATACGAGTTTCAGCAATAAAATAAAAGGGAGAGAGAACATGAAAAAGTTAACAAGTTTATGAGTTATGAGGGAAACGCTTCATCACTGCACAGTGAACTGCCACCATTTTTAATTCTGAAAAAGAAAATATAAGTAATTTTTTTAAAATCGTAAAAAAATATTTTTTTATTCATTTAGCAGAAGGACAGTGTTTTACACATACCAATTTTCATTATTGTATAAGATACAGTAATGAAGGAGAAAATGTTGAATATTTCCAAAAATTTAACTGCTGTAAGCTGTACCTAACTCCTTAAGAAAATCCCAGAAAGCAGAGTCAAATGAATTTAGTTCGGGCGACCCGGGAGTCCACTCTGTGGGTCTTCTGCGGCCTATGCACATACGAGGATGCCGGAATGGACCTGCTAAGCGAAATACCAGAATGGTTCATGCAGGATCGTGCTCCTCCACATTGGTGCCACATCTGTGTGGAATTCCCTCGATGACAACTTCCCTGACCGGTGGATATGACGCAGAAGATCTAGAGAGTGGGTTCTCAGGTCGCCTGACATAAATCCACCTGACTTTGCTTTATGGATTTGTCGTAAGGAAAAGGTATAGGAAGTGAAGTTTCGTGACTTGCAACGAACGCAAATCGAAGAGAAGTGTCGTGAAATCACTGCCGACATGCTACACCGCGTTGAAGTTCTCTTCCAGACATGTTTGGAAATCGTAGGGGGTCACATCGAACATATTTTATGATTTAGTCTATGTTGTGGGGCTTGTCGGACACTCTGTATGTTCTTAAAGTTGTAATTTTATAACGTTTGGGAAAAAAGATTTTTTATAAAACCATTTGACATATTCTTGAAAGATGGATTTTGAAACGTAAAAGAAATCTGAAAATTTAAGTTTTATACAGCGAGGTAGTGAGTAATTAACGTAACGTTTACCTGAATCCCCACCAATGTAATATAATGAAAATTTCAGTTCTAATGATAAGAAATGTAAACAAACTTTTGTTGATAAAAAAATATAGGCTATGTTTAGAAATGTTGACTGTCATAACGTCAGAATGATTATCAACACTTTGGTGTTTCAATAGACTATTATTCCAATGTCTTGAAAACTATTTCTGATTTCATCATATTTAATTTATTATTGAATTAGTCTAACTATTATTAGTTAAATAGAAATAGAAACGTCCAAAGCAATTTTATATTCCTACTTTCAAGCAGTTATAGTCAAATCCGGTGATGACCTAAAAATTGCGTGCCACTCAAAATAAGAAATATTTCTACGTATGATATGAAAATCTCTACCTTAAAATCTAAACCAATAGCAATGTCTGAAATAATACAGTAGTAAAAGTTTAAATAGGTGGAAAGATAATACAACAGGTTTCTAACTCCATATACTTGCAGAGTTTATTGCAGAACATACAAACGAAATAGATATCAAATTAAATGCCACAGATACAATTATTAAAATTATTATAATATGAAAAAACACTTCGGCAAAGAAATGATTGTAGACACAGTCATAACAACAAAAACAGCGCTGAAGTAAATCAGCGAAATTTGAATTTGAAATAAAAGAAGTTGTAACGGCACAAATACGTCTATTGAGACCGTTACTTCTGGGTTTCGCTAGACTACACCACTAAAGATATACAACTGTTAAGAAGAAATTTAAGATACCTTACATAATCGAGGACATTGCGAGATGTCAGCAAAACTGAAAAGATTAACTACAACGAAGGTATAAGGAAGGATTACCAAAATAGCTTTCAACTATACCCCAACAGATCCTGTGGAGTAACGGTTAGTGCGTCTGACCAAGAAAGCAGTGGGCCCGGGTTCAAATCCTTATTGAGACAAGTTACCTGGTTGGAAATTCCGGGGTTTTCCCTCAACCAATTGAAACAGAATTGCTGGGTAATTTTTAGCGTTGGACCTCGGACTCATTTCGGCATCATTAATTCACATCATCATCATTATTCATACAATAGCCCGGGTTAAGTTCACGGTGTGGCATCTTGTATTTGTACAAGAGAGAAGCCGTTCGGCTACCCAATCATTCATAAAATAGGAGTGGTAAGCACAATAAGCCTCAGGCTGCAGTGTCGCTTCGTCTGCGATGTCCGTCGCGCTGACCACATTACCCCATCCTTCCAAACTCTAAACTGGCTACGGCTTAACGAACGTAGAAATTTTCACTCTCTTGTTCTTCTTTTCCAAGTCCTTCACACCTCTACACCTACCTGCTTTGCCTCCCGTTTCAGTTACCTGTCATATCATAATCTCTTCACACGCACGCAAAATAGCCGCATACTAGCCATACCAACACATAAGACATCATTGTATTCATCATCGTACACAATCTCGCTCTTGCGCTTGTGGAATATCCTATCCAGTAACATCAGAGACTGTCGGTATTTAGTAGCGTTCAAAAGCAAGCTTATTAAGCATTTTCTTACTGCGTAGAGTAGGTTTAATTTTTACTTATTTAATAAAGAAATTTTTCTCCGTAACTTTTGCAATAAACTGTCTAGCTTTTATTAATCAGTTAATCTTTTAGTATTTTGATTTTTATTGTATTTGTAAATATAATATTAATTGTAATTATAATTGTAATTGTATTCTTAATATTGTAGTTGTAATCCCCTGCTAGAGGGGAAGAGAAGGCCTGATGACCTTATCTCTACCAGGTTAAAAATAAATAATTAATAAATAAACCTTCAGGTCCTTCCTCCGTAAAAGAGAGAAAAAAAGACGTCGGTAGATCAAAAACCAATACCTTTCTTAGATTCAATGTAACAGATCATATGACTTACCACGGAGATGATGATGATGATGATGATTATGATGATATGATGATGATGAGTGGTAATTGTTAATTAACAGTGATTTAGACTTACACATATTATACTAATATATACTAAAACATTAAGTAACATAGTCTTAATCTGAATTCTTGTAAATCAGCAATTTACGGATATATTATTAACGTTGGGTCAAATGAGGAAATTTGAAATCGTACACTTTTGTAGCAATCAATTAAACACATGGGAAATAATGCCAGGAAAACATATGAACATTTCAAACCTGTGTTTAAAAATCGATGATGATAGGTTTGCTAAGTATTGTCAGTAATGGGAAGCAGAATTATTGCAGAACAATTAAAAACACAGATTACAAGTCTGGTCAAGCTTTCATTTGAACAGACAGAAGCAGCAAGTATCTAAATATTCATTGTTCAGAATTACTTAATAACACAAATTTGCCGAATGCTTTACACACTCTAATTATGCGATCTTAAATTGCCTGTTACTTTGTTCGTAGGTTTATTTATCACGATTAATAACTGTGACGAGTTCTAATTTTGTAAAATTGAGTAGGTATAAGTAATCAGAACAGGGAAGCTGGTACTGTTGTTATGAATTATGCATTGTATTCGTATACAAGAGGCAAGCTGCATAACTCTCGAGTAAGAAATGCCTATGCGTTTTCTCCAATTCATATTCCGAATATGGAAAGAGGCCCCACTTTAGTCGACTATTTACCGATGCTACATTCAAGATTATACCTAATGCACGATAATTGGCAGATAATATAGTTATTTTTCAAAACCGTCGAGTGAATGCGCTTATATCGATAATTTTTTACGCTTCCTATCTTATTACGTAGGACTCGGAACTTTTCTTTCGGCAAATTACAGTGATTTATTCTACTTGGAAACAACTGAGAAGTAAAATGATGAAACCGCACCACTTCAAACCTTCCATCATTCTTTTCGTCGTCTTAAGTGGACACGTAACGGAGCATTCATGTTTATGCTGGTTTCTGAAATGATAAACTGAATGAAAATTGCGATATTCATTCAGAGCGTGCCTTCCATTGACTTTATATTCGTAGATTGAGACTTTCTCCTTAAATTACAATAAAGTAGCATGCTGTGAACTATGTTTTAAGAGCATTGTTTGACTAGGAGATAACTTGTAAAATGTCTGTGTCCAGACGCAGATTGTCCAAATGACAGATTTTCATCCTACAGAACAGTGTTCGAGGCCTGACAGTAGAAATGAACAGTAAGAATATATTGAGGTGAAATGTTACCAATTTTTATGAAAAAAAAATCGATTTTTAGTTTTGAGCACAAAAATTTTATGTAAGTTAGTTCAAAGAGCCTCTCCACAGATTTTCATACAGATAAGCCCCTTCAATCAGCTACTTCGGGCCTCTCAATTTTAGAAGGTTACACCCTCTAGGTGGCCCTTTAAACTTCAGCTGTTCTCTAAATGCTACAATCATATTTTCTTACTTGTTGCTTTACTAAAAATATTACTCCTTCTCCAGATGTGCATGACTTTCTTGTGGAGCTTCTTAAATGTATGCTTAACAAAGTCTACTATCATGATTTTCTTTAAACCTCAAGATTTTTGGGGTAAATATATTTTTTCTGCTAGATATCATAATTTTTATCTATTTTCATATTTGATTATATACAAAACACAATTTTTTCTTGACTCTTGAGAAATAATCCGAAGACAGTAAGTAGCAAGTTCAGTTTCGGGGGATTTGTAAGATATTTGGAGAAAATTTCAGGCTAAAAGTTAGAAATTTGTAGCAGTAGTAGTGTTTATTTCTCAAAATACAAATATTTTTAATAATTCACATAATTTTGGATCAAATGAGATGAAATTTTGTACAAAGGTTATTTATATGCAGCGTGATTCTGTACAAATTAACGTTCATTCTTCATAAGAAAACGAGCTTATGGTACAAAAATAAGTTCTCCTCTCATCTGGTCGAGAACAACAGCGGTTGGTTTTACAATAAGTTAATCTGGGATAGCTTTATTTTTATTTGGAATTACCTAGATTTTGTTCAAAATTCACTATATAGTCTCTTCGTATGCTTTTTCTTACATACACCTTCGGTCTCTCTCAATTTTTAAACGAGATTATAAACTTTAGGATAACAACTGGAACATCTTCTACAAAACTTATTTATACCTTTCTGGTATAATAAAGTAGCCTATATGAGAAAAATAAAAATTCGCCGTTGTATAATAAATCGAGAAACTTTCATTCTCTCTCGTACTACCTGCCAGGAAACGTAACTTCCATAAGGGCTAAGCGAGTCCAGTTATGTACTATTTGTCGTGTCTTAACCTATAACCTATTTTTTACAATTCATGTTGGAAAATGTTCAGCTAAGCCTCGTGTTAATAACTGGGGCATCTTCAGGTACAAATATAAGTATCATCTAAAATCAATTACAATACTGCCTTGACTAGAATAAAATATGACATAGTGACACTATTATCTATACCAACATTAAATGTCCTGTCAAAATATTAAAAACAAATTTATTTTAAAACAATGTGAATGTGCTTAGCTATACGAAGTAGATCCCCTTGTATGGTGTCTCAAATATATTGTGTTGTTGTTAATAAAATCATTAAAAATACTAAAACTATACAAATTAAAATCTAATATTATCAAATGTGGAGTCATAAAATATTAATATTAGATTTTAATTTGTATAGTTTTAGTATTTTTAATGATTTTATTGACAACAATACAATTCATTTGAGATACCATACAAGGGGATCCACTTCGTATAGCTAAGCACATTCACATTGTTTTAAAATAAAATTGTTTTTAATATTTTGACAGGACATTTAATGTTGGTATAGATAATATTGTCACTATGTCATATTTTATTCTAGTCAAGGCAGTTTCAAATGTAAAGCTTGTATTGTGATTGATTTTAGATGATACTTATATTTGTACTTGAAGATGCCCCATTAGGGGCGAAAACGTTTGTATCAAGATTAAATAGGATGTAACACACCAATAGGGTAAGGTGGTACATTATGGATATTGGTACAATACGGATCACGCTAAGATTAGCGTAATTTTCTACAAGACTATTGTTGGTAGAACTGTTTTGAGCAGTGCATCAAAAAGGAGGATCCTTGTTGTGTTTATGGTGTGAGTTTCAGTACAGCTGTGCCTTTCATTGAAGCTCTACAATTTATTTTGCATAGGAAGGTAAATACTTGCACATGGAAAATATTCAATTTATAAAACTGCACAGTATTTAAGTTCCTGGTGTAGCTTCAAACATAGCAGAATCATTTTCCTTTTTATACAGTCTTATGATGCCATGAAATAGACGACTGTAGGTGCAAGTGCTGTCACCTATTGTTGCATTGTAACAATGAATGAGCCCCATACATTTAACATTACTGAAGTACAATATGGATCAGTAGTCTAGGTACAATATGGATCAGTAGTCTAGCTACAATATGGATATAGCCTAGTAGTACAAATGGGATCGGGAGAAGTTAGACGATTACTTTTTCTTGTAATTATTTTGATATATATTGTAGTCCTACGCGTATATTTTATATATTACAATTTTTTTTTCGTTTTGTTGTTGATTTTAATATTTTTTCCTTACATGTTCATGGGTAGATGTCAAGGGTAAAAACAGAACCTAAATGCAGACGAAAGTGGAAGCCATCAGTAATGAACACTGCAATTAAGAGCGTCAAGGAAGGGTATTTCTTTATATGTGAGGCTTTCGAGTTACTTTTACTGCATTCCATAGAAAACTGAAGTTTGAAGAACACAGAGCTACTGGGTGAAAGCTTCGTGTAGGAGACGCAATAGACGCAATAGTCTTGGTTTAACACATCTTCAGGTGAGGCAAGCCGCATTTAACTTTGCAGAGGGAAGTCAAGTGGAATACGGAGAACAGAGTTGCAAGGATTGATAGGTTTCTCGCATTTCTAACGAGGCATTCAAATTCGAGTGTAAGGGAACCCGAGTGTCGTCACGTGCCAGAGCTCAAGGATTATATAGGCAATCAGTTGCGCATTTTTTCGGCAACTTGAAAGAAGTTACGGACCAATTTGAATTGTGTGACAAGCCTTATAATGTGTCCTTTATGGATGAATATGGTTTTCCACTTAATAACAGGCCTTCTAAGATAGTATATCAAAAGGGGAAATGAAAATTTGTTGCTATTACCAACGCAGAAAGAGAGGAAAATGTAACCATCGTTGCATGTTGTAACACATCCGGTGGATTCATCCCTCCAATAGTCATTTTTGAAAGTATTAGGAAACACCCAGAATCTCAGGACAGCTTGCCTCCAGGCTCGATAGTGGCAATGATCGAGTCAGGGTACATAAATGAAAATCTCTCTTGGCCTGGTTGAATCACTTCAACACATACAAAACCCCAGGCAGAGTCTTGATAGTTCTGGGAAATCATTCAAGCCATGTAAGTTTGCAAGCCTTGGAATATTTTCAGATGAATGAGATGAATTTTTAGGGTTACCACCACATAACACTCATGTCTTACAACCATTAGACAGAACATTGTTTAAGTCACTGAAGACCAAAGACCATAAGAATGCAATTGAATGGATTCATCCAAATGAAAGTCTGTCGAAGAAAAGATTCTGTCCCATATTCAGCATGGCTTGGAACAGCACGAATTCCGTAGGTGCAACTGTTAAAACGTTTCAATGTACTGGGATGTTCCCATTCAACGATGACATTGTTCCGGAGGAAAAATTTGAACGTGCAGTTACGTCTATATAATCAAATAATGATACCGAAAATAATGCTGGTCATGCAACCGCTAGCACTAGTAGGCCCCAAACCTCTGGAGAGCCCTCAAGCAGACACACAAATGCGACCAAGCCTATAGTTTCAGAAACTGGAACATCCACCAAAACTAGCGGCAACTTCTCAAGTCATAAAAGTTGTTTTTCGTCACCAGAGGATACAATAAAAAAATTTGTTGCCTTTTCTACCTAGAAAGGAGTCGTGCAGAAAACGGAAACTGCAGACCTCTGTCCACCTTCCTTCCCCACAAAACATTGACACCACTCGTGTTAAGATATGTGGCAATGAAACCACAAATAAAACCAAAATCCAAGGCGAGAAGGGCAACAGTGCTAAAAGGAAGTGTGTTGATGTCATCAAGGAATCACCAAAAAGAAAAGATGTATGTAGATTATGTTTGCTGAATTATTATAGTCCGAAATCCATAAGGAAAGGAGACTGGATTTGTTGTCAAGGGTGCCAAATGTGTTATCATGAAATCTGTGTAGGTGTAAAAGGTAAAAAACAGTTTATTTGTGGCAAATGTCAGTGATTCTATATGTACTATGTAGGGATCCGAATTGTACCCACTGAGGTACATTATGGATCATTTTTTGTTAAATGTAATTTATTTTTCAGTGCTTAACTTAAGTGTAATAATTTTGTTTAAACACTTGTATCATATCAGAAAATGTCCAAAGATTATATAAACATAAAATCATAATGCACGGACATGCATTTTGGTTGGAACAATAAAATCTGTCTTTAGTGATCCATAATGTACCACCTTACCCTATATTTTTTTTTTCATATGTTTTTCTTTCATATGTAATTCAATGCTCAAGCCATATTGACTGAATAATAATTAATCGTATTTTGATATATGTTATTATTCTATAATCTATTGCTATATCTGATCTTCATCTCAGCCAGCCTACACAACATGAAGAGCGTAAGCGAATCTCAATCACAGCTACGGGAATAAGTTTCGCTTAGCATTAAGAAAATAAAGCAAGTATACTGTACACCGGTGTTTCAGGAGGATATCTCAATACATTCAGAGGTCAGAGGATTGATAGTTCACAATAATAAATTAAAATACGAATTGTTTCTTTCAGGCACCGGTTTCAAGGTATGAAATTTATTACAATAATTGTTTAGAACATTTAAAATTTGGGTTGTAGTGACTTGTAGCCGAACAATATTCTATTAATGAAATAAACTAATCATACAAACAAAATAAAACCCTTAGTCGTTTTGTTGTACTAGAGACAATGTCTTTAGGAGCAGTGGAGGAAGAGAATCAAGATCAGAATTCAGATCTTATCTTCAACTTACAATACTGCAAGTCGTCCGATATGCGACAAACTACTAAGGTAGAGAGATAAGGGAGCAGACTGTTGACCTAGATCCTCAACCACTACTGATTTTAAAGACTCTGTAGGCTTGCATTTGTCCACTTTAAGTCGGTCTTAGTATAGCTTTTTGTGTAGAAATGTCTGTTTTTTAACATTAAAAATTATTTTCAATTTTGAAACGGTACAAAATTTAAAATTTACATTTAATTTTTGCAAATTATCAGACGTTTCTCTTCCAAGAACATTGACATAATCATTTGAACGCCCTGTACAATAGTGTAAATTAGAAATATGACTAATTAAACAAGTAAACCTATATTAAAGTAGTAATGTAATTTTACAATTCAATTCAATTCAATTCAATTTATTTGGCCATTAGACATACAGTTTTAGGCTTCGTCAGAATACATTGAAAAACATATATGAACTTATTGAATTTGTTATATAAACAACATAGAAAGCGAGGGAAAATCATGATGCTGTCATACTGTTCAAGGTTACTTTGATGAAAAAGTTCTGTGCGATCATAACTTTCCTTTCAGTTTCGTGAGTTAGTTATTTGCTCTATATCTGTATGCAAACTTCGTAGCTCTACATGTGTTATGCAAAGGAGAGCAACGGAAATCCTCGGATCGATATAAAATGAAGGCTCACCTTCTGAGATGAGCCGCTCCCGAATCTCCCAAGCGAAGATAGTGGGGTTCTCCCTCTTATACTGCTCTATTTTGGACACGACGGCAGGGGTCGCCACCTTGGGTTTGCTTCCGCCGATGAGTCCTGGAGGGCGAAGAGTTCCTGTAAGATAAAGACAGTGCATAAGTAATCATAGCCGACCACATCAATACAAAATTATCCCAACAACATCACTAAATTACGGTATAAGAAGATGTAAGCGCAGTCCACGAGCTGAGTAAACATCACAACTAAGTAATGCTTATGAACAGATTTTCGTCTTTAATGAACTCTGGATTTTCAAGAATGCAGTTCAGACACAAGGTTATTTTAAAAAATATATAAGTATTTATTTCGTCTCTTCTCTTGTTGCTAGAAATTTGCATGTCGAAATTTTCTTCATCCTCTACAAACACGTTAGCAAATATACGGCGATTGATTGTAGTTTCCAACTTCACTGTTAGTAGATCATTATTTCTTTGACCAGCTCCATGATATAAAAAAATAAATAAATCTACATAGGGATTTTAAGTAGAACGAGTACTTAACATTGGACGATGGTTTGTAATCAGATATTGATGGCTAAGAAGTGATATCTCGTACATGTAAATTTCTAGATGAATAAGACTTCTGTTTCAAAAATTAATTTTTCTCAAAATAGACTAACGTTTTTTTATGTACTTCTGCTTTGCAAGACTTTCCAGTCCACACCTGTGGAATAACGGTCAGCGCGTCTGGCCGGGGCAATCCCGGTCGGGGCAAATTACCAGGTTGAGGTTTTTTCCTGGGTTTTCCCTCAACCCAATACGAGCAAATGCTAAATAACCTAGATGTTGATACAGCGTCGTAAAATAACCCAATAAAAAAGACCTTCTACCCGAAGACAAAATATTAGTTAACTGTCCAATTATGTGAATATAATAATAATAATAATAATAATAATAATAATAATAATAATAATAATAATATAGTTAATCTAAATAATAATGTACTTTCCTGTCCCGCGCCAAGGCGTTATGGTCTAAGGCATTCTGCCTAGGTCTCGTGTTACGGAATGCGCGCTGGTTCGAGTCCTCATGGGGGTGGGAAGAAATTTTCTCATGAAATTTCGGCCAGTGTATGGGACCAGCAGTAGGCAGCTACGATAGGTAGCGAAATCCTGTTACGCAAACCAGCTAACCATACGATACCTTCATTCTGGTTGGATGACCGTCCACCTCTGCTTCGGCATGTAGTCAGCTGGTCGGTCTTGGCCCTTCGTAGGCTGTAGCGCCACGGATTATTATTATTATTATTATTATTATTATTATTAATGCACTTTTCTAAATAAGCATTTTTGTAGGTACGAGGTATAATTTCTTAACCATCGAAATGTGTCACTATCATAAAACACTAAGAAATTAAAGAAAAAAAAAGACACTAGTGTGAGATTTTATGAAACAAATAATGGCAGTCTCTACTCTATTACATGGACAAAGTTGTAAATGAAATTCAAAGCACATATATGCATTTTCTGAGAACAACTAAAGTTTGTAGAGGAACGGATAACATTACAAATTAAGATATATGAGAAGAGTAAAATATCTTCTAATAATTACAAAATTAGAACATTATATTAGTCAATTTAAAACGCCTTTTGACATTTTCTGACAGCCAAATATTAATTTACAGCCACTGATAAATGTATCACACTGTAAGATACCACTCCCCTCTATGTCATTAACTTATCATAATAACTAGATACATAATATAGAAATGATGGCTAATAATTTTAAGACTACTAAACATCATATACTGGTGCCTTTACTGTAACTATTGATAGGGATTGCATTTTATAGTAATAGGGATACGCGCGAACAATTACTTTCATTGTTACATTTACCCTCTGTGTACCTAAAATGCAATATTTAAGCAAAACAAACTGGAAAAATAACACGAAATTTGGATCATTGTGTGTGTGATTATGTCAATAACCACGAAATATAACCTCTCTACTTCAAAAACTACGAAATGCGCACCAATATGTTTATCCAAAATTGTTAAAAACATGTTTGTGACTTTTGTTTCAGTTAATTTTTCAATCGCTTGATAACGTCAATATTTTTGTATTTTCTCTCTATTGATATTGCGTACTCTAGTTTTACTATCTCTATAGTTATCCCATTTGATATAAAAATATGACATTTTTCAGTGTCTACTTCCAAAAGAGACAGAGTCACGTTTAAAAATAAATAGTACCGTCATTTCCCATAACTATGGTCCTGGCCCTGGAACACAACTATGGTGCATTCAAATTTTGTACTCCATAACGTAGTATCACAGTCTACTATATACAGTCACGAAGCTTGAGTTGTGAGGGTGCTAGAAACAATAGACTGTGCCGGTACTATTTCCCATTGTCTGTAATGAGGCGATATTAGCGATCCTAGTGGTGAGCATATTTACTACGTATTGGGCTTCATGACTGTATAAACTAGACTGTTGTAGTATCACGTTTATCTATATTTTTGCTGTACTCGTACTGTAGTTTCAAGTCAAGTCACTGCAGCTATCTACAAACGTCTATGTTACTTCTACAATGTTCTTTAAATAGTTGTATCGTGGACCATAGTTGTGTTTCAGGACCATAGTTGTGGGAAATGACGGTATCATGCGTGTATCCAATAGGATTAAGTACATTTTAATCTCCTCCTTAACTCCTCTGAGTTATCTGTGTACAGTAGTGGCAAAAAAAAAACCGGACCGACCCTTGTAGCTGATACAAAAGAATCCTGTGCTGTGTATTGTGTCAAACTGTGGTAATTTCAATGTGGATAGTGAAGCCAGAGGTATGTACTGCTATTTAATGTAAAAATACGCAGTTATCTTTGGCGAATAGAGGTAGAACTGTAATATTGATGCCAGGTGAAAATAAAACTCTCAAAGCTTTTCGTCTGTAAGTTTGAGGCACTGAAGGAAACAAAAGACGGCAAGAATCGAACAAATGCAATAAATTTAATTGTTACAATAAAATCAATTCTACAAGATGGATGTGTTTTGTGACTAGCAAAATTTGAATCTGTGACTCTGAAATCAGCTACAAGAGTCGGTCAGGTTTTTTTTGCCACTACTGTAGCCTACATATATTTTTTATCATAATTTACTACAATTTGAAAAAAGAAATGTGATTTTCATTACAACGTCCTTACAAATTTGTCCTTAAGATCTGATCTGTATATCTTAAAATGTAACCTATTTCACAAATGAAATAAAACTTTGAAGCACCTTACCCTTGAGGGAATGTTAACAGTAATTTAGCCTTGGCAGACATAAAAGAGAAACATATACATTGTAGAATGGCGATGAAATATTTGCTCGGGTTTGTGGGACGTGAGAAAAGCTTGTACTGACGTGCATCGCTTTGGGTGAATTTGAGGGCAGGTACGTCAACACGGAACTCTATCTTTGGCGTGACAGCGCTGATTCATAAGCAATTACCGCATTCAAGCGAACTCCCATCTGGGATAGTAAAATACAGCGAAATATAAGAAATTCATAGAAAAACATAACAGAGTAAGCTGTTGAAACGGTGCACATTCCCTTCATCAATGTATTGAGGCTACAAGACGGTCCCGTTCTTCCGAGGACATTCTTCATACTGATCGTTGTATCTCTCACAGAACTTTATCCCCTGTATCTAGATTTATCTCAGTATTCCCGAACAGGTCCCTTTCAATAATAGTCTGGTCTCTTGATTAGCATCCCCTACACTCATAGTACTATCAGATTCCATAACAATTGAAGACCTCCCCGGAATAAGGATATAACTAACAAAACTATAGAAATAAAAGAAAAGAATTTCATAATTGGGGCATATTTCCTTAGATGTAGGCCTACGTATATTTACTAGCAAACCATTTGCCTAATCAAGGATAGAAGTTTATTCAGGTATTAAATACAATATTTTTTCTTATAAATGAACGCTTCAAAATTACTTTTGTGCGAGATCGTGCGTATTTGCTTGCTTTCCGCACAAAACCAATCCGCGGAAAGTCTAAAATTCCACATTTAGTATTCCCAACCTAACACACATAACAATTTCCCTCTTCTTACCGCTTAAGTGACATATTGATTTTACTGCTGTAGGCTTTTAACATATTATTTTTAGAGACGTTCAATATAGTAATAATTATAAATTGGAAACTTACCACTGCAATTTCACCTAAATTGCACTGTTAATTATTGTTTTTAAATATTTGCAAAAATTAAGTAAACTCTACAACTCCACTAAAGTTACTGCATTCGTGATGCAAGTGACATTAAGGAAGCCGTGAAAAAATCAACAAGATTCCAGACTCATCATAGACTGGGGGAAAAAAAAGACAGAAGTATATCACGACCTGCTGGAGTATAGTAAACACAGAAAACATTTTAAAGCAACAATGTTGAAGATAGATATTTTTGTTTTGCAAATTTGCTGTCATTGAACAGAAACCAAGAAGGAGATTTCATTGCAACTAATTAGAAATTCCTCTTTCAGGTATGTAATAAACGATCTTCGCACAAAACAATGTACGATACACGAGCGGTATGTTTTCTTTCAATTCTCGGAAATTAAAAAAGCTCAACTACGTTTCGCTTTATCAAACTTTTTCTCGAACATGAAAACTTCAACATACCGCTCTTGTAACGCATATTACTATTCCCACCAAAGTCTCACACTTCAATAATTTGATGTTACATCTTTTTTCAGGAAAGGTCTTCTAATACGTTTTATTACAACTAACTTGAATTTTGCAAACATACCACCTCACCATAACCCATGAGTCAGCTCTAATTTAGCTCATGCAATGCAATGCATTCTGGGGCGTTAGTTTCCATGGTGACCCGGCTGTGATTTGCTGGAAGTAACAGAGTTGTATGTGATTGTATTTAGTTTGTGGACATAATTGTTTTTGAAAAACACCAAGTTTTACGTTGTGTTCCACGCGGGATATACACTTTATTTATCGGTGTTACTGAAGTGTGCAGATGATCCTTCTAATCGGAAAGCAGAGTTATATTCAACTTTTTTTATTCCGTGAACAAAGTCTCTTTTGAAAATTTGCTCCTCAATTGTTTAATGAGTCGCAATTAAAATTGGATGCGACTGACCCTGTTTGCGCTCCAGAGGTACCTAATTGAGTCACCGGTGCACATTATCCGAGACCATTAATATCTCATTCGGTTCTCTGCATGCAGAATAATTATTTCCCTGGCATTGTGTACTTATCTGCACTCGGTTTAAGTACATCTCCGTAGCTAGGATCGTTAGAATAGCCGTAGTTACACTGCGTGCAGCGTAATTGTTATTGCGTTGTCATTGTAAACTCGCTCGTTTACGGTAGAGTAGTAAGGCTTGCTTTGCGGGGTTATGCAGACGTGACTATTGTCACTGCCTTTTAAAGATTAGGCATGTGCAAGTTTTCCTTCCCTTATCTTGTAGCCATGTTTAGATATTATCCTGAATTCCTGTTCCCAGAGTGTTTTGAAACACGTTAACAATTTGCCCCCCAAGTACTTCAACGTAAGCTTGTCTAATTTTGTTTTTAAATATACTTTAAGTAAATTTACGTTATGAAACTGTATATAGACCTAATGTTTAATGTATACCTTATTTTATTTTGGTACAAATATTTATTTCCATAATAACAAAATGTATTTATTTATTTATTGTCCACATCTGTGGAGTAACGGTTAGCGCCTCTGGACGCGAAACCAGGTGGCGTGGGTTCGATTCCCGGTCGGGGCAAGTTACCTGGTTGAGGTTTTTTTTCCAAGGTTTTCCCTCAACCTAATATGAGCAAACGCTGGGTAACTTTCGGTGCTGGACCCCGGATCCATTTTACCAGCATTATCACCTTCATCTCATTCTGACGCTAAATAACCTAAGATGTTGATAAAGCGTCGTAAATTAGCCTACTTAAAATGAAATTAATTACTTATTTAGAAATATATTTTTTATTAATCGTTATCTTCAACATTAAATTTTACAAACATTTTGATTTATGCTTATGTAAACAAGAAAAATAATGACAATTAATTTTTAAACAAAACCACATAATTAATTAAACGAAGTAAAAAAATAAAATAAAATAAAATAAAACGCTAAGAGCAAATTAATGGACAAGAGAACACTAACATTAGACATAATAAATATACCTATATAAATGAAAACTTCAATAAATAGAAAGAAATAGAAATTCATGACAATTTATTTTCTCTGATTCCAAGAATTCTTTCAGCTCTTCCTCATAGTTACTTCTCCAATAAATTTATTCAAGAAATTCAAGAAACCTGTAACCAAATTATTAATAAAGAATCATAAACAAATGTTTAAATGATTACCATCTTATGGGCTTTATCTCGATAGCAAACATTCCTGAAAGCCCATATCACATATAACAAATTGATCAACCTAATTGGTTTCGAAGGCAACAACTTCCATCAATTTTACTATACTGTCATCTAGCGACTGCAGAAGAAATCACGTTATAACTCCCATTTGAATTGCATGAACCACTATACTTCTATCTAGCGGTAGTTACTAATCGACAGTGGCGATCCTGTGTTTGTTCTCTTCCACATGTTACCGTTTTTAACATGGGAATGGCCAATCTCTTACATGTGATCAGGGCTGAAAGGAACATGATCGAGCGTTGTGTGTTAAAATGTTAAAGGTCATTATGTTTTCCTTCTTCTGAAAAAAACTGTAAGTATTCTTAGGGCTTGTGGCCCAAGAGAACATTCTAAGCCCTTATTCAATGAATTTGGAATTCTGCTTTCCCCTCCCCCCTTCATTGTATGGTTTTGCTAATATAATGTTCGTATATGAAAATTTACATGAATATGAGCCACCGACGAGGCTCAGTCGGTTAAGGCGCTTGCCTGCCGATCTGAAGTTGCGTGTTCGATCCCCGCTTGGACTGATTACCTGGTTGGGTTTTTTTCGAGGTTTTCCCCAATCATAAGGTGAATGCTAGTTAATCTATGGCGAATCCCCGGCCTCGTCTCGCCAAATACCATCTCGCTATCACCAATCTTATCGACGCTAAATAACTTCGTAGTCGATACAGCGTCGTTAAAAAACAACTAAAAATTACATGAATATGTTTCTGAGGGCGCTTTCGCATAAGACACGACCGTAACGTAACTGTTCCAAAATTCAGATTAGCCAAGATTTGTAATAGCCATCCTGTTGTAAGTATGAAACATTTTTATATAATAATTCTAAACAATATTAATAATTAAAATACATATTCCTTAGCAAAAACTTTTATACAGTACAGGAATATATTGAATGTAAATTTCATTAAGTTGTATATAAATAGTTTTGATTTTGACTAAGCGCATTGTAATTATGTACTATTTAATGATTTCTTGAATAAACTATAAACTAAACTAAAAGTTTATCGAGAAATGAAACTGCCGACGAGGAAGCTAAAGAAGCTGCTTACTTCGTTATCAACAGAAGAGTCAGGAATCCTCAGACCGTCTAATAATAATTACTAAAAGTATCAAGAAAAAATGGGAGTTAGTTTGGTTAAATTCATCTAATATTAAATTAAAATAAACAATGAAAAGTTACGTAATTAGGTATCACCTAATTTCCGATTAGAAAAGATCAAATCATTAGGCCTATGCATAATTTAAGAATTTTTCATTCAACATTTACTCATTCATGTCGTCTCTTCAAAGCAGCATAACAATAATTCAAAATATGTAACAATTTTCTTTGCATAAAACACCTAATTGTCGACTTCTCAAAATATCATCAATCTTATTTAAACGGTTAATTGTGCTTTTACTACACTATATCAATATAATTTATATTACTTTAATAAAGCTGTTTATTGTTAGACATACTGTAATTTAACCGATCTATTATTTCCTTACAATTATATAGTGGGTCCCTGTCACCACGACATGGCGAGTCTTCAGGTTGCGGATAGAGGAGACGGCCTCCGGATATAAAGGGTAGCTGCGAATATATTGAATAAGCAGTCGCGGACAGCCGATAAGGGGTGTTCCTCCAGTTTGGGTGTTGGACGAAAGGCTAACAACCCACTACCCTAAAAAAAACAGCTTATTACGAAACCCCAACATAAGATGATTATAGAGTGTTAGTTGGGAAGCTGGAGGGAAAAAGACCTTTGGGATGCCGAGACGTAGACGGAAGGATAATATTAAAATGAATTTTAGAGAGGTGGGGTCTACACCTGTGGAGTAACGGTCAGCGCGTCTGGCCGCGAAACCAGGTGGCCCGGGTTCGAATCCCGGTCGGGGCAAGTTACCTGGTTGAGGTTTTTTCCGGGGTTTTCTCTCAACCCAATACGAGCAAATGCTGGGTAACTTTCGGTGCTGGACCCCGGACTCATTTCACCGGCATTATCACCTTCATTTCATTCAGACGCTAAATAACTTGCATGTTGACACAGCGTCGTAAAATAACCCAATAAAATAGAGAGGTGGGTTAAGATGGTAGGGACTGGATTAAAGCTACACTTGAGTTTAGTACGGGCAGGGCAGTTGCTGTACATAAAATATTAGTTTTGAGCAGTCAAGTTTCATTAATTCAGATTGTAAACAACCTTTTGTAGTTCCGAGGGTATAAATATTTATTGCTTCGTTTGTCTTTCAAATTTTATTATCTGATAGAAAATGTCGACCATATTTTATTATTATTTACATTACTACATTTCTTGCTGTTTTGTTAATGCATGGAGGCCTTTAACGGTAATTCACAATAAGAGACGGGTCATTTGCGGATAAAAGTTCTAACAGTCTCGCGCCATTACACAAAAATATACTAGACGAAGTAACCTTGTATGTAAAACAGTTAGTTTGTCCATTTCCACAAGGAAATAGTGATGCATATGTAGATGATTTTTAAGATTGTTAATGAGGTCAAAATTGTCGTTAATTTACTCAACTTGAACGGTTGAACTTGGAGAAAATAATATTTGCGTATCTGTTTACCCACCATAAACCATAAAACTATTGGTATAGCCTACTACGTATGAAAAGTTATTACCAGTAATAAATAAATTCCTTTTACGTAGCAGTCGTATAGAATACATTAGATACGTTCAATTGATTTTGTCATCGGTAGTGAACAAACACACAGCGCAAATAACCAAATGAATGCAGGAATCCCTTCGATAAATAATCATGAAGGAGTACACCGTTAGCCAAGCGGTGTAGCTATACACTTTCATGTCATAGGGCAGACTCGGCTAATTTCGTGAAACTAAGGTTTTGGTGCAAAAATAAGGTTTAAATTAAAAAAGAAAAAAGAGAAGTGTTTTTAATGTACGTACATTATTCGATTTTAGGAAGTTGCATGTCAGCATTTTACCTCAAATTTAAACAATAGTTACAAACAAGAAATATAAACAAAAAATGTAGCACTCTAGAAGGGTTAGTATAATTTCGTGACAGCACAAGGGTATTTTCGTGATAGTCCACATTTCTTAGTCAGTTCATACCTACAACTCAATTAAAGTTCTTTCGGTATTATGAAAGGCTTTGACATGTTTCAACACACTAAATCCATCTTTCACCATACTTGTCCTCGAAATTTCATGAGGAAGACCGCAACAAATCTTTAGGCTTATCGTTCGGCTTATCTTTATGCACAGATCTTCTCTGTTTGGCTCCTGAAGATGATGCTGTTTCGTAGTCTACCTCTTTTAACTAACATGAGAGACTAGAAATGTCATTCTCCTTGACTGCTGCTTTGGTCCCTTCTTGGTCCTCGCCGAACTTGCCAAGAAAAAGACGAGGTTTTTCTGCGGTAGTTTTTTCTTTGTTTTTGGACACAATTAATTGCCTCTTTCATATCACTTATATTGTATTTCTATCCACATTTGACCCCGCAATTATCTGTCGTCTATAATATGCACGACATGCACAATATATGAGAGATGCTGTGAATATACACACGAATATTTTATGTTTCATGCATTACATTTCTTCCATTAGAGAGTGTTGTTATAGCATAGAACAAATTGATAGAGAATAAAGTGGCCCAATGTAATGAGAAAAACGCTAAGAAAATAACCTTCCAAGATAAGAATCTGTTACATAATCAGTGCATTGATAAGCGTATATTATTCACCAAGAAATATACAATGTCAGTGCTTACCATTGGAAACAAATCTGACCACAAAACGCAGAAAAAAAAAACTATTCTTTTCACAAAGGAAATCGGATGATGTATTCACTCACAAATTGAAAGTTACAGATCTCACAACTATTCAAGTAATTTCCAAAAAGTCTGTCACGTCATGCAAGAGCGCTGTATCCAAATTTTATTTTATTGTACAGCTTCTGCCATTTGTACTGTAAAATCAAAATTATATATTTGTCTCTGCTATAATTTTGTGGTAAATAAAAAAAATAAATATATCACGAAATTATCCATATCTCGAAATTAGCCGATTTTGCCTATTCATAACTACTGAGGATAAATATATGATAAATATATGCAAATGCCTATTTGTATCAGAACTGTTTGTATGTCTTAAGGGAACGTAATAACAATTACATGTTTCTGTTTAATTAAGATGTTTGGTGCGTAAGAGAATTAAGTAAATAATACCTGGGAGTATTTGTTCGAGAATACACAAATTTACATTTGTTGAGAAATTAACCATTGATCCTAGTAGTCGGCCTGGGTAGCGCAGTCGGTAGAGTACTGGCCTTCTGTGCCCGAGATTGTGGGTTCGATCCCGGCCCAGGTCGATGCTTAAATGCGACAGGCTTATGTCAGTAGATTTAATGTCATGTAAAAGAAATCCTGAGGGACAAAATTCCGACACACCGGCTACGCTGATATAACCTCGGCAGTTGCGAGCGTCGTTAAATAAAACATAATTTAATAATTGTAACCCTTGTAACAGGGTAAACTAATTTTTTGTTGTCCGAAAATAAATTCACCTCTTGAGAATATACCAATCAATCCTTGCTGCAAAAATAATTAAGTGATACTTTTTGAAAGTAATTAATTCATTCTCATTTGAGAAAGGAGAAAATTCGACCTTGCTGGAGAATGCCGATTTATAACACATGAAGAATTAAATTAATTAATTTTTTTTAGAGAATTAACCAACTCATTCTTATTAAAGTATATACGAATTAATATATATTTTTTTGGGAGAATTCAACAGCTATCTTCATTGGAGAATAAATTAAATTCATTCTTGTGTCGAATGGACTAAGTATTTCTTGTTGGAGAAGATATTAGACCTAAGTAATATTTGTTAGGAAATTTTAATTTAAACCTTGCTCCAGAATGAACTAACAAAATTAACTATTTAATGCTTCTTATAGTATTGAACAATTTATTATTGTCCACGATCTTACGTAAAGTTTCCCCTTGCATTCGCCGTTGAATAGTCCAAAGATTTGAAACTATTTTTTAAAATAGTTAACCAACTGTGAATATATTTTAAAACGTGATCAAGACACATCCAAATGGGAAAATATGACATTTCATTGTTAAAACAGAAATGTTTATACGCCTTTAGATGTATTAGAACTATTACATAACACCCACGATACAGTTGGTTACAATATTATTGGAAATTTTCCCAAATCATAGTCTTTATATATGGTTCATGAATAAAACTGCTTTTCTTTTCAAGTTCTCTGTTCATATTAAGGCATTGTATACCCTTGTGTATAGTTAGAAAAATAAAGAATGTAATTTTCATGAGAATAACAGCCATAAGAGTTAAAAACCTGAAGCTGTTTTCTGAAGTGTTTTCTCTTACACAAAACAAAATAACATAAGCAACGCTAAACAATTGTGTCTCTTCTTTCATGCCTCAGTGCATAAGTATCGACGGTACGGGAGAAGAAGAAGAAGGATTTCTTGAAAAATAATAATATATATCTCTTTTGTGCAAGAAATCTGAGTGGGAAACATGTAATTTCTGTTTGCATGGATAAATACCGACAGAGTTTCAATTGCACACACGTGATTGTAACGTCATTATCATTTACAAGAATTATGTTCTCACTGTATTATTATGAAAAAGACCAGCTCCGTTAATTATGAATGTAACTTGGTTCAGACATGAAACAAAAGACAGTCCAAGTCGCATGATGTGAGAGGCCATGAGCACTCGTGTGTGTTAAAAAAAAAAGAAAGAAAAGAAAAAGAACAGTCAGGTGCGTGACTCGCATCATGTAAGGGTTTCAATAACAGATCCCTCTTCGGTGAAATGTACCATTAAGGTGGCCGGGCTTCGAACACCGATTAAAAATAGTTCCGGGTAGCGTCTATTAAGGAAAATATTGATTTATTCGTGGCTGAAATGCTTTTGCCTTTTAGCAAATAGACCTCCCATAAAGAAGAGATCAACTATTAACATCAGAAAGGTCAGAAGTCACGTGAGCTCAACCGTGGGCCAAATTGTTGCCGAAACTTTTATGCAACTCGTCCGCCATCCATATTTAGTACAAATGTATAATTATTTCCTGCGTTTACTTAATTCAGTTTATTCCTCCTTTTTAAGTCACAATTAAAAATATGTGCTGTGCTATGTATGTATGTTATGTATGTATGTATGTATGTATGTATGTATGTATGTATGTATGTATGTATGTATGTAATGTATGTACGTACCTTTTTTGAGCAGCATGTTCCATTACAAATGAGAAGTAATACTACATGCCTAGGTTTACCTTCAAGTAAAATGTAATCCACTTACATTATATATTATTATTATTATGTTGTTCTAGATTAAATATGGATTAGTGTAATTCATCTACTATGTATGTATGTATGTATGTATGTATGTATGTATGTATGTATGTACGTACCTTTTTTGAGCAGCATGTTCCATTACAAATGAGAAGTAATACTACATGCCTAGGTTTACCTTCAAGTAAAATGTAATCCACTTACATTATATATTATTATTATTATTATTATTATTATTATGTTGTTCTAGATTAAATATGGATTAGTGTAATTCATCTACTATGTATGTATGTATGTATGTATGTATGTATGTATGTATGTATGTATGTATGTATGTACGTACGTATTTTTTTGAGCAGCATGTTCCATTACAAATGAGAAGTAATACTACATGCCTAGGTTTACCTTCAAGTAAAATGTAATCCACTTACATTATATATTATTATTATTATGTTGTTCTAGATTAAATATGGATTAGTGTAATTCATCTACTGTGTATGTATGTATGTGTGTACCTTTTTGAGCAGCATGCTCCAATACGAATGAGAAGTAATACTAAATGCCTAGGTTTACCTTAAAGTACATAATCCATTTACATTATATATGATTATTATGCTGTTCTAGATTAAATATGGATTAGTGTAATTCATCTACTATGTATGTATGTATGTATGTATGTATGTATGTATGTATGTATGTATGTATGTATGTATGTATGTATGTATGTATGTGCCTTTTTGAGCAGCATGCTCCAATACGAATGAGAAGTAATACTAAATGCCTAGGTTTACCTTAAAGTACATAATCCATTTACATTATATATTATTATGTTGCTGTTCTAGATTAAATATGGATTAGTGTAGTTCATCTACTATGTATGTATGTATGTATGTAATGTATGTATGTGTGTATGTGTGTATGTATGCATGTATGTGTATATGTATGTATGTATGTATGTATGTATGTATGTATGTATGTATGTATGTATGTATGGGTGTTTATGTGTGTCTGTATGTAATGTAAGTACTGTACATAGGCCTACGTACATACATTACATACATACACACATAAACACACAAACACAAATACACATTCATACTTGGGTAATTCGGAAATTACTCGTAACACTTTCATTAAGATTAAAAATATTATTTATTCACATTTGACATATAAAATTCTGTTTCTTAAAAGTAACCTCCTATACCACGCACTCCTGACATCTGTGGAAGGCGACAGATGCCATTCACTGCGCCACTTTGCTCTAACAAGCAAACATTCTGATGGGGGCAGATAAAGTAATTTTTTTTTCTTCCATCATGTTAATAATGTCAAAAGAAGTCCTTATACAAATTTTGGCTACTCGACCGCAATTACGAGGACTGTCCAGAAAGTTATTTTCCCTGGGGCCGTTTATAGAAAAAAAGGACAATTGAATGGAAATATTTATTGAAACAGATACAGCAATTGTTGCGCTATTTGTCAACATATCCCCCATTGGAATTGAGCCATTTGTCATACCATGGGATCAATTTTTGTGTCGTAGGAGTCAGCCGCCTCAGATCGGAACCAGCGTTTGACTGCGTCTGCACCTCTCTCTGTCGATCCCATGATATGAGAAATGTCTCAATTCCGATGGAAAATATGTTGAAAATAGCTCAACAATTGCTGTGTCTCTTTCAATAAATTTGTCCAATGAAATTGTGTTTTTTTCTGTTAACGGCCCCTGGCGAACTTATTTTTCTACGGCCTTCATAATTGCGGTCGAGTGGCCAAAATTTGTATAAGCACTTCTTTTGACATTATGAACATGGTGAAAGAAAAAAAATTAACTTTTTTTATCTGCCCCCATCAGAACGTTTGCTTGTAAGCTTTTGACTGCTCTACAGTTGTTACAATGACTTGCCAATTTGTAAAGTGTACCCTTCTCATTGGCTGTTTCATCTTTGGGCAATCACTTCTAACTGGTCAATCTGTGACGTCGGAGCACGTTTTTCTTCCCGGAGCAGAGCCGATATAACACGTGAGGGAAGATAATGTTGTGTCTCCGCTGTTTGAACATCTCCATCCCTTCCACTGCCTCCCCGTTACTTTGCCCTTATACCTATGCTTACCCTCTCAAGGAGCTCGAGTAGCATATGACGTCACAGAGCCAGTAGTTGTAAATACCTTGTTTAGGGTAAAGGTCGTATTCGCAGGGACGCATATTAGGAGAATATGTTGGATGCTCTAGAATTTCCCAGTTCCACTATTAAGTAAATTAACAACTAGGGCAGACACGTGACAACGAGCACTATCGTGAAACACAATGGCATGCGTATTGGAAAGATTCCGGCGTTTCCGGCGGATTGCTGATCGTAAATGATGTTGCAAAAAGTGACTGTAATATGCAGCAACCACCAGAATTCGAATTAGAATAGAAAGAGTGATTAATACAACTTCATAATCTTAAACAATAAATATAATTTCGAGAGAATCCTGATCTTGTCTAGATTTGTTTAGCATTAGGGCGTAGCAGATGTCTTATTATTGCTACACTATTGCATATATAGTATAAATGAAATTATTCGTACCTTATAACTTACAGGTAATACATATCAGATGCCACTCCATATCATACTACCAGCTTACATTGGCCATAGCTTGAAAAAGGAGGCAGGATATCGTCTGCATAATCTATATTCTCCAGTCTTCCAGGTAAACTCCCATCTGATTACTCTTATTGTGCCTTGTGTTACTTTCCTCATGATGTCCAGAACTCAAAGAAAGAAAGCTGGAGATAAAATGCATCCTTATCTAACTCTGTAAATGCTTCTGTTATCTTTCCATAGTGAATTATCTGACATTCGTATGTGTTTTCTGTACATCTCCTTTATTGAATATAAACATTTTCCGGTATTCCATTTCTTTTTTGAAAATTGTCCCATAAAATCCCTCTCTTTGCAGAGTCAAATTCAAGTCCTAAATTTGCAGAAAGTAGAACAACAGGTAGCACTACGCGACATTGTGATTGATGCAGTCGCTAGTAGGTTTGTTTACGAGCACCTATCAGCTTTTACCGCAAATAAAAGCAAAGTTTGTTATTTTTTTTAGTAATCTGGTACTTAAATCAAGTTTAAGAATAGTACGGAAAATCGGAAGAATGGAATACCAAAGAAACGGCGACATTGAAACATATTACAGAACATATTATACTCATCTCACCGGCCCTGTGAAGAATGCAAAAGGAATTCATCAACTGTTACTCCAAAGCCACTGGAAACCACGCCCCTATTAGCCAGCTTCCGAAATGATAACGTCTACAGTACAATCTTGATAAAAACATTAACGAATCGCTATACCTGTATTAACCCCTGCGGTAGCTGAATGGTCAGACCTTTACCCTGTCACCACCTCTTATCAGTTCCATACATCCTCACTCCCAGCTTCCCCTGTGATGTTCTCCTCTCGCCAGGGCCGGTGAGCTCAAACACTGTACACGTTATTCATTGCAATCTGACAGTGTGCGGAGAGTGCACTCTTGTCGGCTAATCATTTTATTGTGTACAATTCCGCGGTTGTCAACAAAACACTCCGTAATTAAATGCATTGCTAACGTACAAATATCTAATATTGGGACGTTATGACGGGTAAAATTTGAGATTAAAATAGATAATCAAAACAAAAAGACGCTTTACCATCTACTTCGCACATGCATATGATATTGACAGTTGTTACGAGGTGCGGAAGTTACAGGCAGTGTTAATAGATTCCGTTGTGCTCGCTAAATTCGAATTTCGCTGCCTGTCAGTGAACATAAAGCGCTCTTAAGGGGAGAGGAAAGTATATTTTTAATTTTTTTTTCCTATTTGGTGTAAAATATTAATTTTTTGGCTGTAAAAACTCAACCAAATATAAATATCAAAAAATATTTGGGGACCGAAATTTGAAAAAAAAAAAAAAAAAAATGTACCCAATGCAGGATTTTACTAAAACCTATATATCTTAGCCATTTTTAAAGATAAATTCAAACAGTTTCTTACATTTTACTTGTAAAAGCATGCTCTACAAACTGTCTGTAACAGAATTTTGATATTAGTCCTTATATTTGTAAAATACAATTAAAAACTATAATATCACATTTTTATTTCATTTTTCGCAAACAGACGTAATTTTAAAATCAAATCAATTAGCAAAATTCTGCTACAAAGAAAAGTTTCATAATAATCTAGAGAATGTACGTTTTAAATTTCATGCATGTATCTTTAATAGTTCAGAAATTATATCCACTTCTGTCTGGCAATGTAGCAAAAAAATGAAGTTACTGGAAACAACCGAAGACCAGTGTGATTAAAAATTGCAGAGCGCAGAAACTTTAAAAATGATGTCTCAACATCCGATAGAGACATAAATCCCACAAAATGTTATGCATTGTATTCCATACAAATAACAGAGTATTTTGAAATTTTTTTTTTTAATTTACTCATTTTTTTTTACCAAAAATACCTCTCCCTTTAAAACAAGTGTTCTCAGCGGCGCAAGTTTCTGAATTTTTTTTTTCTGTAACCATCGAAATATTTTTAAGAATAAAAGCAAAGTTTGATATTTTTCGTGAAAAATGATTCTTTCCCCAAAATCGCTATTGCAGATTATTTATCTCGAGTATTCGTTGAAAAATTTTGTTTTTCGGACACTATTGTAAAATTAATTTTCCGGAATCACTATTAGTAGAATTGATCTTGAATGGTTATTGCATCATTTCCGAGAACTGCTATTGCAAAATTATTTCTCTGAAGCTGTCACTGCAAACTTATTTTTGAAATCAGTTTATATAAAACTGTCTTAACCTTACTGATAAATTGCTTTATACGTATAGGCCTATAAAGTTAACTACAAAATTATTTGCGTGAAATCGCTACTGCGAAATAGTTTCCAACGTTATTAAAGCAGCAGTTCAATCAGTTACAGAAAAAATAACTCTCAGGAACTGTTACTGAAACACTTTTGTCTAAATAGTTACTAAACAATTTTAGTATTGTTTCTTATTGTTACTGAATACTTATTTGTGTGATATCGTTATTGAAAGAAATACTGTTTCGGGCGTTCTTTCATAAATCTTTTGAATCAAGGTGTTAAGTGAATGTCCTTATTATGAACATTTTATTAGCCTGTAACATCCTTGTCTTTGAATAATTTTTATCGTTTTCTTAGCCTATGCAAACTTTTTTGCTTAAGTTCATGCTATTAAACCTGAAGAAAATGATGAATACAACCTTTTCGGTCTATCTATGTATTGCTATTGCATGATTCTAGCAGCAAAATTTTCAGATAATGTACTTCAGCAACTATCAGAGGAGTTTAGTTACATACGTATTTTGATGTTAAGTATTTCGTTTTACATTCTTTCCAGAAACGTACAAAAATATATGTCCCTGAATGTGTAAAAACTCTTCAGTAGTTTCTCCACCTGTTCGTCTGTTACCGGAGGGCGTCACGATACATTTCGAACAAAAGAATCAGATGAAGTTATTTGCATTGTTTCCATTGTATCAAGATTATGCTTATTATATATGAATATTTAAAACATTTGAAGATAATATTCAGTTACAATTTTTTTTATCTTTAGTGTTAAGGAATCCCTACATTCTTTAATGAAACGTCAGATTCCTTAGCAAAACTTAGAAGACTTCTTTCCCACAATACATCAATAGTAGGTAAATGTATTCAGATATGAAGCAAATTATAATGATTAGGGATAAAAGTTCAATGAATTAGGGTTCGATTCCTGATGAGTAATGGGAAGTAGGAATGTCACTTGACAAAGTCTATATATCAGGCCTGTATGTCTACGAAATGAGATCCACAATGAAGAAGTGGAAGTAATACAATGTTTATAATTTCTGAAGTCGAGTACAGAAATTGATAATTGTAGGGTGTCCGATGACGTGAATATGTTAGGAGAAAATACACAAACGATTAGGGAAAACAACGGAAATTTTACTTGAAGCAAGTAAAGCGATCGGTTTGGAAGTAAATCCCGAAAAGACAAAGTATATGATTATGTCTCGTGACCAGAATATTGTACGAAATGGAAATATAAAAATTGGAGATTTATCCTTCGAAAAGTTGGAAAAATTAAAATATCTTGGAGCAACAGTAACAAATATAAATGACACTCGGGAGAAAATTAAACGTAGAATAAATATGGGAAATGCGTGTTATTATTCGGTTGAGAAGCTCTTATCATCCAGTCTGCTGTCCAAAAATCTGAAAGTTAGAATTTATAAAACAGTTATATTACCGGTTGTTCTGTATGGTTGTGAAACTTGGACTCTCACTTTGAGAGAGGAACATAGGTTAAGGGTGTTTGAGAATAAGGTGCTTAGGAAAATATTTGGGGCTAAGCGGGGTGAAGTTACAGGAGAATGGAGAAAGTTACACAACACAGAACTGCACGCATTGTATTCTTCACCTGACATAATTAGGAACTTAAAATCCAGACGTTTGAGATGGGCAGGGCATGTAGGACGTATGGGGGAATCCAGAAATGCATATAGAGTGTTAGTTGGGAGGCCGGAGGGAAAAAGACCTCTAGGCAGGCCGAGACGTAGATGGGAGGATAATATTAAAATGGATTTGAGGGAGGTGGGGTATGATGATAGAGACTGGATTAATCTTGCACAGGATAGGGACCGATGGCGGGCTTATGTGAGGGCGGCAATGAACCTTCGGGTTCCTTAAAAGCCATTTGTAAGTAAGTAAGTAAGGGTGTCCGATGGATATAATGACCATTTTTTAGTAAAGCCATCGATAAGAAAATGTATTATAATATTAATTTGTTCTTCATACCACAGAGCTGCGACAAGAAAATCAAGTGAATACGATGTTCCAGGAGCTTGGTGTACTACTTCCTTGAGGAAAAGAAGTTGCAGAAATATATCTATGCACAGCGACCTAGGGATATTGATGATCTCGAAGCTAAGATTATCTCAACTTTCAACAAAAATATCCGGAGGGAATTAGTTTCAAGATATAAACTGTGCTAGTACACACAATATTGCGTACGTCGAGGTATGATGTAATCAAAACCTCCGCTCTTCTAGAATGTATTTATATAATGCGGGCCAAAAAATAGTAACCGTTCACGTGTCAGAGCGTTTTTATTTTGTCTCCCAGACGAATTACCCTGTAGAATAATCGTCATCAAATATGGTGATTGGGTTACTTATATTTTGGGTCCATACGCAGAATGTGACATCACAAACATTAAATTTGGTAAGGGAAATGGTCACGAATATACATTTCCAAATGTTTTTCTATTTATGACAACGCGATTGAAGAAAATGGTATGGCATAGTTGCGCCCCGTGTTCAATTGGGAGGCCTAGGCATGGCATAGTTGCGCCCCAATGGATATAGTACACACAAAATGACTGTCATAAAATAATTAAATTACTCAAAAATATTATAGTGGTATCGGTGTACAAACAAAAAATGCAATTCACTTATTGTGTGTGATAGACAAAAAAGTGTTATTTTAAATAGCAAAATTGATAATATCCACGCTGCGGACTTACACATTAATAGACAAAGTGTATCGAACAGTGTTAAAAGGAAAGCTACGGAAGACATTTCTGAGAGACCCATGAAACTCGTTTGAATATGTCAGTTAATAAAGTACTACCAACATCATGGTGTTCATTTTTACTGTAGGCTATCGATAATCACTGCATAAACAGTAAAAAAAAACAGTTAATAAAGCACTATCAACTTCATGGTATTCATTTTAACGGTTTCGATAATGAATATTAAATCGAATAAGAAATCAATAAGGTTGTTTGATTACGAGGCTCGAGTTCCCGTAATGTCTTTTTCTCTGCCTATTTCATCGGGGCGCAACTATGCCATGTCCTTTTTCTCTACCTGATAGGGACGGGGCGCAACTATGCCCACAAATCAGGGACACTGCATCTTACCTGACCGTGGGGCGCAACTATGCCCTGCCCGAAGAAAATACTCACTAAATGGCACTACTTACCTATATAAAGGTAAGTCTGTACAAATCTAAATCCACACGCAAATCTCCTCGTGTACGGACGAAAATTATTAAGACTTTTGGGCTTGAGATAAGTCTCCAAAGTTCTGCGGCTGCTTGGATTCTTTTTTTGGCTGTAGCACTCCCCAAATTAAGCGGGAGAAAAAGTATACACAGAAACGAACGACACTGTAAGAATGTGATCGAGATTTCTTCATTGTTTCATTTTAAGCAGTTATTTATAGCGGTAAGCTGTGAAAGTACAGATTTTAGACATTATTCTTACGCATTTCTATGATTGCAGAACAGTGAAGAAAATATAGTATTTCTTGAGTGATGGCATTTCTACATGGAATAATTATTGTTTTAAACGACCTCTTACTACTTCTTTGGAAATATAAGTCTAGGAAGTAATAACTGAGCGTCTATGAACAATCATCCAATCCAGACATACCAACCTGAGATAAGTCTGTACAGATACGTTTTTATTGTTATCCAAATATTGAAACCCTATTTTACCTTTGGTATATTAGGGTTGTAGTTTGTTACATGTGAAATACATTATGTGGAGATAATACACAATTTCAAAGAAGTAGTAGTAGGCATGAGTCATAGTTACAATATAAATACACTAATTAATAGACAGTAAACAATACTAAATACGTTATGCAATAATTACAGACATGGACAAATTATTAGCAAAACTCACGATTTTTATTGTATAATTATACAAAATTTGACTTTTCAATTTTGACTGCAGTTGATATTTTTACGTACTTCTGAGTACTATAATCATAAAAATGTTAACAGTAGTCTAAATTGAAAAGTCACATTTTGTAAAAATATGTCACAAAAATCATACATTTTGCTAATAATTTGTCCACATCTGTACATTCAGTTAAAACAAAATTAAATAAAATTAGAAATTATAATCGAAGGTGTAGAGAGATTGCAAGAATATTACATACATTTGCGAATTTATACATAATTTTAAGCAATAGTAAAGAGATAATGCACAAAATTGGCTTAGTTACAAATTAAACGCGTATTATATAGGTGATTTGCGATAGTAAAGAAATAAAAACAAAATTACTTACGGCTACAAACTATATACCTGTCATCAAATACTGAACAATAGTAAAATCTATAATACAAACATATTTATTGTTGTTATTACTATTATTATGCCCCAAAGAGAGACACCTTGTTTTAGATAGTGCATTAGGATTCTATATCATCATTAATTTACATACACTTAATAGCTACAGTCTGTGGGTGGATGTCGTTATTGAGTTCCCACGTTGGACGCCATTTGAGGGTGAGTGGTTATTGTGACCACACGTTGGGCGCCATTTGAGGGTGGGTGCGTCTCGATGTTGCGTGAGATTCACTCAGGTAGCCGAGGTACGGTTGTGGTGTAGGTTGATGTCGGGAATAATCGCAAGCCGGCTACTTATATAAAAGGCAGTGTAAATTCCAAAACTATAAGTTTATTGTCGTATTCACTTGGTAGACCCTAGAGTATGTATTTCCGGCTGACTGATAATTCAATCGTTGGTCGCAATTCTGTATCGACTCTGTTGCAGCTCTGAATAAGCTCTATCCAAGACTATAAATTCAATACTCTGTCCCGTACACTACGGTCGAAACTCCTAAACGTTGGCGAGTAGTCTCGCCGATGACAAAGTTCAATCTATCGAGTCTTCGCCTGAAGAAAGACTATTAAGTTGGGCCGCCGACACGATGAGATCTTGTGCTTGTGCCCTGTATGTAGGGCCGCCGACACGATGTAAAGTTGTTTTGATCTCCGCTCCGAAGCGGACTAGTAGTCGTTTTTGGTGATCTCCGCTCCCCGTCACCCTTATTTATAAAAACCTATCCTACGCTAAAACTAACTATCCTATTGGTTAAAAACTACGTCACTAACTGGCCTAAAATCTATTCCCTATTGGTCCAAAGTGACCTCATAAGCTGGACCAAGATCTCTTCTTATTGGGCGCGAAATATGTCATCTCTAAATTTAAACTTTGGATTTCCCATAACATCTAATTAGTTTGTATATCTCACAAGAATACCCGTTCTTTGGAAAACCCAAGCTTGGCAGTATCTTTCCCACGGGTCTAGTCCGACTTTGGCTTTTATGCTTCATCGAGTCTATACGAAACCCCGCTCAAGGTGGCCCTAAATCTGTCCGATGCTGACAAGTGTCGAAACACCTGTGTGGGGAAGCTAATTCTAACGAAGTCGCCAGAACATCCCCGCGAATACATGTAATAGAAATATGGAGATATCACTTCGCTAATAAATCGGTCTCTCCCTCTCCTAATTACTGCTTCAAATGCCCATCTACATAACCATTGGAAATTCCCGAAAGAGTTTCCAATGTTATGAGATGTCCCCGCTTTCTGCCTATAACTAGCCTCATAGTTCCCCCACGCGATCAGCCGGTAACACATTATTTACAATACAGTGAGATTACAATGTCACTACAAACAATTACAATAAATATTACATATATCTTCACAAGCCTTTCTATGTACACAACTCTCACACAATAAGCACAACAATGTACAATTTATATCCACATTTACATATGTACAATACCATTCATTCACATATTTACATTTATTTATTAATTGATCAATTACACACTCTGCGTGCTTGGTTGTACCAGCCGCCCTGTACAGGTTCACCTAGCTGTACGCGTGAGACTAACCATCCTACTCTTTCTCATTCCTGCCTCCTAGCCTCTCCTGTTTGAAAGGCCGCAAGAGTTGCTTGTGGTACCTACCAACAGGTTTACTTTTTCCCCTTTCTACCAATTCGAAAGTATGGTCTCCGTATTTACTCTTAATTTCGTAGGGCCCCTTGTACAGTAGCTCCATGCGTGAGTAACGTCCTCTAAGGGCGGAAGATAACTTCACGTCCCTTAGCAATACCAGATCGCCGGGTGTGGGCTCCCATTTGTGGCGATATCTTTTAACTTTACCGAGTCTATACTCAGCCTTTTTCCTGATTCGGTCGAAAGCTAGTTTACACAGTAGTTCCGCACTAGGAGGCTCACCCTCCTGTATTGCCTGCGGCAAACTCTTTATCATAGGATCGGGATCGATCCCTAACATAAGTTTGATCGGAGCTATTCCGGTCGTTGGATTGATAGAGTGGTTCATGACTCTCTCAATCACCTCACATTGCCTAAACCAGTCCTTATGGTTTCGGTGACACAGAATACGGAGATACAATGATATATCCCTAAGCGCTCTTTCGCAGGGATTACCGCTGGGAAAGTATGCGGAGCAATTGTATAGCTTCACGCCCGCATCTTCCAGCCTTTTGCAAAACACTTTCGATTTATGTACCGACACATTGTCACTGAGCACCGCTGTTACCGGACCGTAAGTCGGTATGTAATCTCTAACCAGCTTGTCAGCACACAACTTACTAGAGATATTTCCTAAAGGGTAAATCTTTACAAATTTTGTGAAGACATCGTACGTAACAAATATGTACCTGTGTCCGAAGGACGATGTGGGCATTGGACCGTGTTCGTCCACTGCTACAAGTTCATTCTTTTTACCCCTAATAACGACCTGTGGTACATTGTCATACCTTACATTTAGAGGTTTCGCCCTCTGGCAGACCTCGCAACGAGATATTACCCTTCTAACCATCTTTGACAGTTGCTTAATATAAAATGATTCTGACATAGTTAAAATGATCCTATCACTCCCAGAGTGACACATAGATAGGTGAAAGTTGTTTATAAGTTCATTCTCCATACTCGCAGGTATGTATATCTTCCACTTCTGGATATCCCTACCATGCAATTTATACAAGATACCAGAGCGCAATCCATACACTTCGTCTTTCACCTGTGAGATTTCTCTAGCTTTGTCCATTAAGGCCCTTATCGTGGAATCCTCCTGCTGCAAATCTGCAATTTTCCGAAGCCAGTGTGGTTGGGTTCTAAGCCTACTATTTCCGTTCTCTTGTCTTCCCGTGTACCATCGTATGTGGTTAACCCTACGCACGGGACCAACACCTCCTCTATCGTTTCTCATCCTGTTGTGACTGCTCTGGTTGTTCCTAATATTATTGTAAGGGCCCCCAAAGGGCGGGTCAATCCTTCTTTCCCTGTTGGGACTATTCCCTCCGTTCTGACCATTATGGTATCGACTATATGCATTGTTGGGGCTCCTATCACAACCCCAGCTACTCTGATTTTGGGCTCCTTTCCTTGGGGATGAAAAGGCTGTACTTGCCCCTTTCCCCGCTTTCTGGTCGGTGGGGCTTGAACCCTTTCCTTTGCCATGTTCATAATCTGCCTGTCCACTACATTCATAGTGCGTGGCATCCGAACCATCCAGCGCAGTCAATAAATCTATTGTTTCCCCGAAGTCTCGGGGCCCTGCTACGATCAGATTATATCTTATGTTCTCGGGATACTGCGAAATCACAGTTTGGATCAGCTCTGAATCCGGTATTGGCGGATTGAGGCTTTTCCCTTTCTTAACAATTTCAAGAAAGTAGTCTATCATAGAGACGCCTCATCCCGCGTCAAACCTGCTCTGATTAATTTCCTTCCTAATTCTTTGTTGTTGTCTTTGTCCCCAATATCTCTCCGAAAATTTTTCTCTGAATTCCTCATAAGTGACATTATCCCCTAGGGCCACTAGCGCCCAGTTGAGTGGTCGGCTCTTTAGGCTCTTTCGTACGACAGTCATTTTTAAGTCATCCGGCACCCCTCTTACTCTAAAGTACGTTTCTAGCTCACTTATGTAGTTATGTGGGTTTGAAAATTCAACCTCATCAAAAATAGGGTAACCAATCTCATTCAAAATGTGAGTGGGGTACTGGGGACGGCCTAAATATGCCTTGTCGTTTACATTTATCAACTCACTACGCACATCATCCCGTGAGGTCTGACATTCCTCACCAACACTATTGTTAACATGTCTTACATTTATGTTGCTACCTGATGCCGGGCTCTCACTTGTGCCCTCTTGTCTAGAAACTGCACGGTCCGAGCTGCTATGTCCGCTTAAATTTGCGGGACTACACCCATTTAGTACGTCGTTTATTGAGTTTAGTTTACTTCTTAATTCTTCCAAACATTCGTTATCCGCCCTTTCTTTATTCTTTATGGCTCGCTTGAGACCGTCCACTTCCTGATCCATCTCACCTATTTTCTCTTCCACCGAATTCTGAATTTCTCGAACCTTCTCCACTATCGTTTCCTCAACAGCTGATTTTAGGTCGCTATTCTCTCTAGTAGCGCTATCTCTAACTCTAACTTCTAAATCCTTCATACTTTCTGACATCCTATCCATAGCTATCTTCAATTGGTTCTCCATTCCGATCCCATTCTCGGCTAATTTCCCCTCTAGCTTCTCTATTTTGTCCTCCATCTTGTTTCCTCTCTCCGCTAATTTTGCAATATGATCTCTAATCTCTCTCGAACTTTCCCCCAATCTATTTTCCATTTGTTTTATTTGTTCTCTACTTTCCCTTGAATTGTTGTCTAATTTATTTTCCATTTGCTTTATTTGTTCTCTACTTTCCCTCGAGTTATTTTCTAATTTAGTTTCCATTTGTTTTATTTGTTCTCTACCTTCCCTCAGAATCTGCTCTCTACTTTCCCTTGAGTTATTCTCTAATTTAGTTTCCATTTGTTTTATTTGTTCTCTACTTTCCCTTGAATTGTTGTCTAATTTATTTTCCATGAATTGTCTCATCTGCTCCCATAACTGTTCTAGCGTCATTTCCCCTTTGCCACTGTCTCTACTCTGTTGCTTTTCCACCGTTCGCTCTCCCTCTATTTCTTGTCCTGCGTTATTCTCGACCTCCTCCCTAATTTCCATAATTTCCTCGTCCTTCCTTTGCTCCATGGTTCCCTTGTTTCTATTTCCTCGTCTTTCTCGTATTTTCCTAACTACCTTACTCCTATGGCTACGTAGTATCATCTATATGCTACTCTGTCATCTATCCGACGCTTGCTTTCCCAATAATAATCTAACTAGGCCTGTATTTGCACTCGACTCACTTCCAACAAATTACGCAATACACTTATTTCACTCTTTCCCCCAAAATAACACACACAAAAAAAAATACATATATATATATATATATATATATATATATATATATATATATATATACACCCGAAATATCACACCAGAAATTGAAACATATACACTTTATAATTATTCCCCCAAAATAGCATATACATATATACACATTTATACGTCTTCTATTCATACTTGCCACCGCCTCTCCGAGTCGCCTTCTCTGGTGGTCCCCGTGTTGTCTTCTCTAGTGTTGTCGTGATGTCGCGATGGCTTGGTTCTGTTCCCGCCTTCCAGCGTCGTTCCTCGGCTATGCAGGGCTGAACTGCTCCGTCCGGTCCTCCTCGTTGTTTGGTGCTGTGTTCGCACCCGGGGCCGGTCACTGGAACAGCTGTCTTCCTTCGAGCCCCACGTTGGGCGCCATTTGTGGGTGGATGTCGTTATTGAGTTCCCACGTTGGACGCCATTTGAGGGTGAGTGGTTATTGTGACCACACGTTGGGCGCCATTTGAGGGTGGGTGCGTCTCGATGTTGCGTGAGATTCACTCAGGGTAGCCGAGGTACGGTTGTGGTGTAGGTTGATGTCGGGAATAATCGCAAGCCGGCTACTTATATAAAAGGCAGTGTAAATTCCAAAACTATAAGTTTATTGTCGTATTCACTTGGTAGACCCTAGAGTATGTATTTCCGGCTGACTGATAATTCAATCGTTGGTCGCAATTCTGTATCGACTCTGTTGCAGCTCTGAATAAGCTCTATCCAAGACTATAAATTCAATACTCTGTCCCGTACACTACGGTCGAAACTCCTAAACGTTGGCGAGTAGTCTCGCCGATGACAAAGTTCAATCTATCGAGTCTTCGCCTGAAGAAAGACTATTAAGTTGGGCCGCCGACACGATGAGATCTTGTGCTTGTGCCCTGTATGTAGGGCCGCCGACACGATGTAAAGTTGTTTTGATCTCCGCTCCGAAGCGGACTAGTAGTCGTTTTTGGTGATCTCCGCTCCCCGTCACCCTTATTTATAAAAACCTATCCTACGCTAAAACTAACTATCCTATTGGTTAAAAACTACGTCACTAACTGGCCTAAAATCTATTCCCTATTGGTCCAAAGTGACCTCATAAGCTGGACCAAGATCTCTTCTTATTGGGCGCGAAATATGTCATCTCTAAATTTAAACTTTGGATTTCCCATAACATCTAATTAGTTTGTATATCTCACAAGAATACCCGTTCTTTGGAAAACCCAAGCTTGGCAGTATCTTTCCCACGGGTCTAGTCCGACTTTGGCTTTTATGCTTCATCGAGTCTATACGAAACCCCGCTCAAGGTGGCCCTAAATCTGTCCGATGCTGACAAGTGTCGAAACACCTGTGTGGGGAAGCTAATTCTAACGAAGTCGCCAGAACATCCCCGCGAATACATGTAATAGAAATATGGAGATATCACTTCGCTAATAAATCGGTCTCTCCCTCTCCTAATTACTGCTTCAAGTCTTGCGTGGATGTGGTGTATAAACTCTGTGAATTGTTTATGACAAAATTTTTTCTAAGTAAATGGTAAAGGGGTGTGCAGTAATTAAAATTGCAGTCCGAGATATGGTATCTTAAAAGTGTCTTTTTCTTTCGAACACTGGACAGCGAAAAATTAAATGCTCAACAGTCTGATTGTCTTTGCATATGCACGGAGATTCTTCTGCACTTTTGATCCTAAATCTTTCAAAGTAGGAACCGAATTTTCCATGGCCGGTCATAAATTGAGTGAAAAAGAAGTCGGTTGAGAACTGACTGCAACATAGTCTGTCTTGTACATTGGGAAAGAATAATTTCTTGGTCACAGAGCCTTTAACACTAGAGTTCCAGTATGTATTCCACTTGAATGTAGTTGTGTGCTTGATCCTCTGCTTAATGTATGAAATAGGGTAGTGGAATATTTATATTCTGAGTCTTTAGATCCTAAAATTGAGTACTGAGTCTTTCGTGGGGTAGAATGCAGCCAGAAAATAAATAAATGCTGACAATCTCACTTTCAAGAAATCATTGGGTGTTGTATCTCCCATTTGGCAGTGTTGTGGTTGTGTGCTATGCTAAAACTCGAAGGTCGCGGTTTGATTTCCGATGGTATCATGGCTTTTTCTAATTGATATCCTTCCAGCTACACTATGGTTGTTCTCGACACGGCCTCTAACAGATATCAGGGAGTTTTCCTTGGAGTTAAAGGCGATAAAAAAAAGCAGGGCTAACATCTTTACTGCTACTGTGATTATAGACCGATTACTTAGTCCTGACAACTCGACGACGCGAAAGAGGAGAAGTAATAGGAGTAGTGGGGAGAGCTCTGGAGAAGAGATAAGAGCATGCGGTCAGTAAAGGAATGCAATACAGCTTAACTGTACTAGAAACATACCGCTCTACCGAACGCATGACATCCGATCGCTCTGAAGGCAAGCGACTGACTAACCCAAACATCCCTTGGCGTATCTAAATGGACTCGCCTGACCCAGGCGCACATTGCCAGCTGTCTGGAGTAAATAATCGTATTGTACAAAGGAACCGAGGTAGGATCCTTAACCTCCCGCTACGCTGTGAGCTTCCATGGCCTTTAGTGAGGATGACTAAACCCCTTTCGCTGTACCCCTTATTACAATGTACATGGATACTGTAACTTCATAATTCTTTATCGCTAAATTTACATCAAAGATGTTATTTTGCGATGGTGAGATGCTGCAGATATGAAGGAGCAGTTGTGTGTAGCACGAAACTGATAAACGGGATCGATATAATCAGAGAAAACCCGTCCTGTATTCGCTTTCTCCGGCACAAAATATATAACAAACTTCATGATTTACTATGGAATACATACTTCTTTAGTCACAATACGTAAGACGACAGCCAAGAATAATAAAATTATGGCTTGCTCCTGCATAAATGTTGATATAATAGCAGAGAAAGCTGAGAATCACGAGAAGATTTCAAACTATAACACATTACATTTGCATTCGTGTGTATGTATATATTTTTCCGTATGGTCAAATAATAGTTCAAGATAACGAAGTACAATTGCAAACGTCTAAGTCAATTTAGGGGAGAGTTGGGTAGTATCGGACATCGGGTAATATCGGACAGTGCGTTTCTTTCATCTATCATCAGATGTTAGTACCTGGATAACATGGTTACGTTTCTGTATGCGCCATAACAGAAATGTAACCATGTCATTCAGGTACTATCATCTGGTGGTAGATGAAAGAAACGCACTGTCCGATATTACCCGATGTCCGATACTACCCAACTCTCCCCTATGTAAGAGACATATCTTACAATTTTAAAATTTCAATTGAGAAAAAGAAAATAATGATCTTTAAAGGGAAAGATCCATTCAGATCAAAGATTATAATAGACAAAATTTTAGAACGTGTATCTGATTTTAAATATCTTAGCTATGGAATAGCTTTTAATAATGATCTTGATATCGAATATAAAGTTTGTAAATTTAAAGCAATATTTTGGACCATTCAAAATGTGAAATGCTTTGTGTGGAGTGTAGCACTGTATGGGGCAGAAAGATGGACATTACGACGAAGTGAAGAGAAATGACTAGAAGCATTTGAAATATGGATGTGGAGAAGAATGGAGCGCGTGAAATGGACAGACAGAATATGAAATGGAGCTGTGTTGAAAATAGTGGGTGAAGAAAGAATATTAAATTGACGAGAAAAAGAGTTGGCTGAGTCACCGGTTAAGAAGAAACTGCATACTGAAGGATGCATTGGAAGGAACGGTGAACGGGTGAAAAATTCAGGGCAGACGATGATATCAGCTGATATACAACATTAAGATATATAGACCATATGAAGAGACAAATAGGAAGGCAAAAAATAGGAAACTTGGAGAATGCTGAGTTTGTATTGAAGGATCCGACTTTGGTCAGTAAACTATGAATGAATAAAAATAATAATAATTTATATATCTTGAAGTCTGTGTTAAACATTGAAGAACAAATTTCGTAGTATAGGCCTATATGTATTTAAAGTATTTATTTCTTAGCTATTTAGAATAATAATAATAATAATAATAATAATAATAATAATAATAATAATAATGGGGGCGTTACAGACCGTGAAGGGCCTAGGCCGACCAGCAGGCAGCTGGCCTCACGCCCACATGCCGAAGTAGAGGTGGACGATCATCCAACCAGAATGGAGGTATCGTGTGGTTAGCACGATGATCCCCCCAGCCGTTATAGCCGGCATTCGCAACCGGATTTCGCTACCTATCGTAGCTCTCCAAGTACATCACGATGTTGGGTGGGCACCGGTCCCATACACTGACCGAAATTTCATGAGAAAATTTCTTCTCCCATGAGGACTCGAACCAGCGCGCATTCCGTAACTCGAGTCCTAGGCAAGATGCCTTGGACCACGACGCCACGGCGCGGGACATTTAGAATAGAATAGAATGTTTTATTTTCGCAGAGTCAAGGGCATAATATCTTCTCTTCCACTCAGCCAGCCTTAATCAATACAATAGTGACATACATATTTAAATTATGAATATTTACAATACACTAAAGATTCTCCAGCAATATTCTTACGTTAAATTTTAATCACTAGTAGGCCTACATATTTATTTAATTTGAGATGAAGCTTGTTCGAACAAGTACTAACTTAATTTATGACCTAATGTAATTTAATTCCGTCTATATGCAATATATAAATAATTATAATTAAGTTCAGATAGCTAGTTGGTTAAATGATGAAAATTAATTTAATAGTAGTCTACTAGGACCACGTTATAGGGAGCAAATTATTAATCTAATATATATTGATATAATGAGAATAATATTAATGTAATGAGACTTTGCCATTAGAGGTTTTGTATTCTATTTAAATAAATTAATGGTGATAATAAGAATAGACAGATATTCGTTTCATTATAAGTAACAAATATTAATCAGTAATTAATCCGTTAAGCAAGAATTTATGTAATTTCGACCTAAATTAATTCACTGTCCAACAACCCCTTACATCACAAGGAAGCAAGTTCTAATTTATAGAAAATTAAACTGTAGCCTATACGACGAAGAGTATATAGATTTCTTGTGACAGGGATAATGAGCAAATTGTTGTGATGAGACACTGGTACTTAACTGGTGATATGGAGATAAATTTTGAAAACGAGAAGCAGATTGGAGTAACGGTGCGCAGAATTTGAAATAAGGGAATAAGGGAATGCAGGATTCGTCGATCGCTTGCAGGACTCGTCGATATTTAGGCCTACTTACTTATTTGAAAATGACTTCTAGAGAACCCAGAGGTTCATTGCCGCCTCACGTAAGTCCGCCATCGGTTCCTATCCTGAGCGAGATTAATCCAGACCCTAGCAGAGCATTTATATCAAACATTAAAATTCTTGTTACCAGGGGCGGCCGGTACTTATGTGCTCATGTACTACAGCACATAATAGAAGTAAGAGAGAAAAATATGTTTTGTTTTAAAAACCTCAAAAACATCTCTTTAATTTAAATAGTTACCTATGTTTCCATTCCTTATTGTTAAAGCATTTGAATCTTCCTCCTTGACACGTTTCATCATTCACTGTAGTGCGAGATGTGCTAAGCACAGGAAAGATGTCGACTTGGAGAAATGCGCGTGCTTCAGTTACCCTTTTCACTTCCCCGCAAACACTGAAAACCTCTTCAAACTTCTGTCCCTTCTGTGTTCACCAAAGAGTAGCCAGAACAGAATAGCCAACTTATGTATTTAGTACCTAAAACTTCGTTTATTAAAAATGTATTTAAATATGAAGCATTTATTTTTCTATTAGAAATGTGGTTTTTACCAATCGTTTTCAATTCTTCTAGTTCATAAAATTAGACATATATCCAGGTCGATGGCATTTAAGTGGGCTCATGTTAGTAGATTTACTAGCATGCAAAAAAACTCCTGCGGGATAAAATTCCGGCACACCGGCGATGCTGATATAACCTCGGCAGTTGCGAGCGTCGTTAAATAAAACATAACATTTTTCAATACTAAGGTGATAGAAAAGTCCGCCAACAGGAAGGAGAATGGACTTTAATTTTGGTTATTAGGATGAGTGCTATTATTATTATTATTATTATTATTATTATTATTATTATTATTATTATTATTATTATTATTATTGTTATTATTGTTGTTGTTGTTGTTGCTGTACTAGCACACACGTTTAAAAAGACACGAGCCGCCACTGCTTGTTACTTTTATTGATAAAAACTAATTTTGAACAAGTTAAAAGAATCATAAAGTGCTCTCAGCTCTCTATGTTTTGTTAAATATTCAGGTCTTTATAGACTACATAGTTCTGAGTTATGCATAATTTAAATCATTCCCCTTCAGTCACGTACAACCAAGGTTTTACCGTAATTTATACAATGTGGCCTCAGCTGTCAGATGTGTCATCATTTGTTTGTGTAGATCGCAACTTACTGCAAGCAAGTGAATGACTTATATTGTATCATATTTAAGGTTTAATGCAAGGCATGGGAAATAAGGAAATTGTGGAGACAGAATGTGCTTCCTTCTTATACCAACTGGGACAGGTTACGTATTGGAATAGTTAGCGGAGTTAATGAGATAGGGATAAGTATAGACCGCTACTCGATACCTGGAAAAGTTTCTAGCAGTACTTTAAGAGAAATAGCCACCATGTATGTTGCCACATTTTTAATTATAACAGAACAGAACTTTCAAATTAATGACCCATGAACCTGCACCGGTCCATAACTTTATTTTAACTTGTCCATAGGTTTTTATACGCAAATTATATGCAAATAAGTAAAGCTTTTTGTCCGTAATATTACGGAAAAATTCTAATGAAAATATTCTGTTTACTTTGTGTGCGTCTTAGATTGTCTTCAGTTGCCGAAGTGAAAGTTGAAATGATTATCGTACTTCGAAATATTAGTCTTCTAGTCCGCTCCGATGCGGGTGGAAGCGAAGATTTAACCTATTGTGTGAGTAAGAAATTAAATTTTAATAACCGGTTTCGGTTTGGATGATGAAGAGTTGTGTTATGCTATTGCTTCAGAAATGAAAGTAGTAGGTCTATGTGCATTCGTGTATAATATTGACTATTACACTTTTACTTCGTTATAGGGTAAAGGTTGGTAATATTGTGCTACTAATAATATTATGATAATACTTTTTGAGAATTCCAACTTAAAGGGCTGTCAACAAAAGCGGTAAGTACAACAGAAACACGATCGTGCAAAAAAAAAAAAAAAATTACTTCTTCAAGAAGACAAACAGAATGAGGAGTAAAACGAAATTGGTGTGAAGTTGAATTGTTTTATTTAACGACGCTCGGATATTCCGAGGTTATATCAACGTCTTTTGTCGGTGTGCCGGAATTTTGTCCCACAGGAGTTGTTTCACATGTCAGTAAATGTACCGACATGAGCCTGTCGTATTTAAACACACTTAAGGGGAGAGGATGGTGTTTATAAAACTTTTTTCCTATTTGGTGTAAAATATTATCTTTTTATGTAGAGAGCTCATAGCTGTAGGAACTTAGCCAATTATAAATATTTTGAAAAAAAAAAATAATTTGGGAGCCCAAATTTGAAAAAAAAAATACCCAATGCAGGATTGTACTAAAACCAATATATCTCAACCGTTTTTAAAGATAGATTCAAACTTTTTCTTGTAATGTATTTGCAAAAGCATGTTCTACAAACTGTCTGTAACAGAATTTTGATATTAGTCCCTACGTTTGTAAAATAAACAATTAAAATTTAATAACAATTTTCTGATTTCCTTTCTTGCAAACAAACGGACGTATTTTTAAATGAGACCAATTAACAAAATTCTGTTACAGAGAAACGTTTCCTAATAGTCTAAAGAATGTGTGTTCTACAATTCATGCATGTATCTTTAATAGTTCAGAAATTATATCCATTTTTTTGTCTGGAAATGTAGCAAAAGAATGAAGTTACTGGAAACCGATAAAAGTGGGCGTGTGATTTAAAAATCCATAGCGCAGGAAGTTTAAAAATGACGTCTCAACATCCGATAAGGGCACAAATACCCACAAAATGTTATGCTATGCATTCCACACATATCAAAAGGTATTTTAAAGAAAACATTTTTTTTAATTTACTCATTTTTCACCAAAAAATACCATCCTCTCCCCTTAAATGCCATTGACCTGAGCCGGGGTCGAATTCGCAACCTCGGGCACAAAAGACCAGCACTCTACCGACAGGCCGAACCGACGTGAAGTTAGAGGACGATGCGAGAGTAGGATGAGGAAGAAGAAGAAGAAGAAGGGAGTGATACAGAAGAAGAAGAAGAAGAAGAAGAAGAAGAAGATGCAGAGGAGGAGGATAACAAAGACCATGGAAAGAACAATGTGCAGGATACGGTGGAAGAGAAGATGATGTATACGAGAAAGAGATTAAAGATACAGTGAAAGGAGAAGGAAAAAGGGATACAGTACAGAACAAGACAACAGTAGGAGGAGATGATCTAGAGGTGGAGAATGATAGCGGAGAAAAGGGTAAATAAAAGAGACAAACTGTGGAATGTATGCAGTAGAGATGAGATAAACTGTTCTTTTTAAGAAACAGTTTCGACTGTAACTGTTTCATGAATGAAACTGTTCCAAAATAACAGTTTCAAAGAAGCAGTTTCATAAGAATATGTTTACAACGTCAGTGCCAAGTGTTGCAACTGTTTCAATTTCTCATCTGTTTCAGGAACATATTTCAAAGCCCTTGAATCGTCTTAGACCAGTGTATTATAACGACGAAAGTCAGTCATTTTTCGTAGGTTACTGTTAAAGAGTAGTCTACAGTAAATAACTACAATAAAAAATGAATCGATTTATTAAATATAACGCATATAACCCTACCTGTCACCATCCTGTCATACTACCGTCACCATCCTGTTATAACTATCATCCAGTCAAAATTACCATACCATCGTCACTATCCTGCCGATAAGACATTATCCGATAATATGTTTGCGGTATATTAATTAACGCCATGTCAGGGCACCATAATCATATTCTCTATCAATTAGCAGTTAATAATTATTAATGTTGGATTTATTAGGGAATTTGATTCGTTGCGCGGTACAGTTTCTTTTAAACTGTTCCAGCTATTTTTACCCATCTCTAGTATGCAGGGAAAGTACAGACCAGTTTCCTTGATGAATATCTATAATCGTTTAATTCTTTTAATGAGGAAAATAGTTCAAATTGAGAATACATCTCTCATTTTGCGTCCCCTCCACGCCTTCCAATAGTCAGTTACGATAAACACTCTGCCATCCTACTGTCGGTTACCGTCCACTAATAACTCCCTTGAAAAGCCTGCGTACTACTGGAACACAAATGGCGCGCAAAGCAAACTCACGTTAGCATTTTTTCTAGCGTCGAGCCGATATTACTTGGACTGTCGTGTCGGTGCCAGTGCGTGCTGGAGTCAGCATTGCGTGGGGGCCCTCTCCGTCTCTCCCTCATTCTCCCTCTCGCTCTCGCTGGTCATTATAGTATGGCTACTTGGAAAAGGTTGACCAGGTCCGCTTGGCTGGACAAGATGCGGAGCATGCAACATAATTATTATCAAGTCCTACTGCCGCCGTGTCCTTAACCCTCTCCACTCCAACAGTTCGACCTCATGAGCAGTCTGCCCATCTGCCAGTAATAGCAATCTCTCACAACTTTGTATTCTGTTTCAGCGCATATTTTTACTTTACAAAGCCGCTGTCATTATCGACGTATCGCCACCATCAGTACCAACACCATTGTTAGAACCAACACCAGCACCATCATGATTATTATTATTACGATAATCGCCATTACCATTACTATTACCAGTGCTATTACCATTAACAGCTAAATCAATAGTGCTGCCTTTACTATCATCTCCTATGCCATCACTATTATAATTTTCATCATTGTCCTCACTTCAAATGTCATCACAATAATACCCTGTTCATTATTATCGTCACTATCCTACCATTATTACCGCCATCATCCTTCCATTACTACCGTCACCTTCCTGCCATAACTACCGTTACCATCCTGCTATAACTATCATCCTATCAAAATTACCACGATTATCGTTACCATCCTGCCATAACTACCGTCACCATCCTGTCATACTACCGTCACCAACCTGACATAACTATCGTCACCATTCTGTCATAACTACCTCACTATCCTGCCATAGCTATCGTCACCATCCTGGCATAACTATCGTCACCATTCTGTCATAACTAACTTACTATCCTGCCATAGCTATCGTCACCTTCCTGGCATAACTATCGTCACCATTCTGTCATAACTAACTCACTATCCTGCCATAGCTATCGTCACCATCCTGGCATAACTATCGTCACCATTCTGTCATAACTAACTCACTATCCTGCCATAGCTATCGTCACCATCCTGTCATAACTACTTCACTATCCTGTCATAACTAACTCACTATCCTGCCATAGCTATCGTCACCATCCTGGCATAACTATCGTCACCATTCTGTCATAACTAACTCACTATCCTGCCATAGCTATCGTCACCATCCTGTCATAACTACCTCACTATCCTGTCATAACTAGCGTCACCATCCTGCCGTAGCTATCGTCACCATCCTGTCATAACTACAGTCACCATTCTGTCATAACATCGTCACCATCTTGTCATAACTACCGTCACCATTCTGTCATAACATCGTCACTATCCTGTCATAACTAACTCACTATCCTGCCATAACTACCGTCACCATCCTGGCATAACTATCGTCACCATTCTGTCATAACTAACTCACTATCCTGCCATAGCTATCGTCACCATCCTGTCATAACTACCGTCACCATCCTGTCATAACATCGTCACCATCCTGCCGTAACTACCGTCACCATCCTGTCATAACTACCTCACTATCCTGACATAGCTTTCGTCACCATCCTGTCATTACTACCGTCAGTATCCTGCCATAACTAGCATCACGATCCTGCCGTAACTATCGTCACAATTCTGTCATAACTACCTCACTATCCTGCCATAACTAGCGTCACCATCCTGCCATAGCTATCGTCACCATCCTGTCATAACTACAGTCACCATTCTGTCATAACATCGTCACCATTCTGTCATAACTACCGTCACCATTCTGTCATAACTACCGTCACCATCCTGTCATAACTACCTCACTATCCTGCCATAGCTATCGTCACCATCCTGTCATAACTACCGTCACTATCCTGCCATAACTAGCGTCACCATCCTGCCGTAACTATCGTCACCATTCTGTCATAACTACCTCACTCTCCTGCCATAACTAGCGTCACCATCCTGCCATAGATATCGTCACCATCCTGTCATAACTACCGTCACTATCCTGCCATAACTAGCGTCATCATCCTGCCGTAGCTATCGTCACCATCCTGTCATAACATCGTCACCATCCTATCATAACTACTGTCACCATCCTATCATAACACCGTCACTATCCTGTCATAATTCCGCCGTCATCCTACCATAACTATCGCTATCATTGTATCATAATCCTGCCGTAACTACCGTCACCATGCTGCAATTTCTGTAATCACCATCCTACCCTTATTAGTCACCATGCTTCCATTACAAGAATCAGCATGCTTTCATTGCTACCGTGACTCTCCTACTATTGCTGTAGGCCATTCGTTATCTTGTGAAACCTACTTGCGCGTAAGGAGAAGAAGAAAGTGGACTGACAAGGGAACCTTCCGAAAATGCAACTCGCAGTGAAGAATGTAAACTTATTGCATTTTAAAGACCTATTAAAGACATATCCATTTCAAAAAAACTAGCTACCCATGTCGAGGGGTTTAGGAAATATAAGGCTGTAAACATGCCATGGAGTACATTAGAGAAAAGTACTTTTCACAAATATTGCCATATAGTTACTGAAGAAAAATTAGAAATATTAAGACCTTAATATAATTATTGATGCTTTTCAACATTCACAGGAAATTCTTTGATGAGTCAGTGCTGCAAACAAAACGTAGAAGTATAGTAAGAACATCTGAATACTCTCAAGTCCTTACACATAGAACAATGATTGTCTGTGAATACTTCAAAATAATACTCCAGCGGTGTTCGACACTTTCCCGGTCTTTCATGCAGATAATCGCATCTGAAGAAAACAAACCTGATTAATGGCTTGAAGTTCTTTGCCATAAACTGGTAATGTGTCAAGACTGTAAGTTTCAGAAAATTCTCTCGGGACCAGATATTGAATTCATTACTGTCCGATATGACGAGGTCTGTCACATACTTTACGAAGTTTTTATGAGGCCTAAAGAAATAGACATCAAGAGGCTGAATCTTGATGTAAGATTAGTGGTATCAGCTTAAGCTTGAAGCCATTCCGAAACACTTCGCTGATGTCTTATCGTTCAGATGTCCAGTACAGAACTGAAGAAATAAGGATTGTATTGGGTTGTGTACAGTACTATAGGTGTGTTCGATCTTCAATTACGTCAACATTATGAACTAGACATAAGGAAGGGTGTGTCAGACATTGTTTGTTTACTTTTATCGGTGACATTCAAACAGTCGGTAAAGTAGCCAGTTGTTATTAGACAGAGCTAACGCAACATTTGCAATGCAAAACATAGCTGGTTCCCATTTTAAAAAAAGGAAGTTGACTCTAATATCTTGAAAATTATTTAATGCACAAAAAATACATTACGTGTATCAGATGTCTGCTTCGATGTAATTTAACTTGTAATTGTCGGTTTGTGTATATTATCTGAAATACTTCACACGCTATCGGAGGTGAAAGAGTTAAGTGGGCCATCTTGTATATTCTAGTTATTTCTTCTTTCTTTAGCCATTCCACATGGTAGGCCTACTCTAAACTAAATTTCACATTCAAGGAGAGAATAATCCTTTGCAAGTTAACACTGCACTATGAAACCGAAAAATATAGGAAATGTGCCTAATGCAATCACCTGATGTATATTTGATTGTCTAAAAATCAAGAGACTTCTGAAACGATAAAAACCCAATACCGGCACAAAAAAATCTGTGCTAGATAGGTACGTTTCATTAGGATTATAAATTACAGAGACAATGGGAAACCTAGAATGCCAAGAGGCATCGAATTATTTTTAGTTAACCTACTCCACAGCAGCTTTAACTGCAAATATTAATGTTACCACCCGTACTGTGATTCTTTGAGTGTGCGTCAACTATCTCACCAAACACGCGCAGAACTCTTGCGTACTGTACTCCAACCAGGAGAAAGTCTCAGGGGAATGAGACGCAGCGGGGTGATGCTGTGAATGAATGTTGATGTCATAAGATGGTATAAGGTCACAAACGTCGGTACACGCATCTCCATTAGCTAACTCTCAAAGCACAAACGATAACACTGGGACACACATATTTATACTACCCTAGTTACAAAATTAGATCACGGTTAATTTCCTCATCTTTTAATCCCTCCATACAGGAAATAACATATGCAGGAGAGCGCATGTTTTGTAAACTGACGTTATAACGGTAATATTATCTATCTACTTCGCTCCGATATACGACGCAATAGTAAGCACATTCCTTTCACGGTTAATCTCCTGGTTGGAGAACAGTAGACTTCGTCTATTTAAATCTTCATCATCCGTACGCCTTCAATATTCAGACACACTTCTTGAAGAGACCTGCTCGATAAAAGTTTTATAACCGTTCCTCCATAACAGAAGATGACAGGACAGGGAAATCCTGTAGAATTTCCTCTATAAACGAAAACTGTAGTGCTACTGGCATCTCAGTGCTCTGGCCGTTATACGCTTATTTCCTGCTCCGAAATTAGAGAACCGTTGACTAAATACACCTGCTGCAATCCATACTCCTTTTGTCGTTGGATATAGGGTAAAGGTTTGTAATATTATGATCTAATAAAATTATGATAGTTCTTTTAGAGATTTTTTTTACACTTTTAGTGAGAGAAAGAAAAACCGGTCTTGTGCAGAAACTTGTCCACGAACATTCCCTTAATACGCTGACGCAAAAAACCGATCTTTCTCTCGCTCAATAAAATTGTAAAAAGTTCTCAAAAAGAGCTATCATAATATTATTAGTTTTACAATATTACCGACCTTTACCCTATTGAACGTAAAGAAAGGAAAACGATCATGGATAGGGACGTAATATAATTCAGAGATAAAGAAAGAAAGGAATATTATACTAGAAAAGTACACGATTTAAGAAAAGTAATAAGCCACCGGCGTGGCTCAGTCGGTTAAGGCGCTTGCCTGCCGATCTGAAGTTGCGCTCGGGCGCGGATTGGATCCCCGCTTGGGCCGATTACCTGGTTGGGTTTTTTCCGAGGTTTTCCCCAACCGTAAGGTGAATTCCAGGCAATCTATGGCGAATCCTCTGTCTCACCTCGCCAAATACCATCTCGCTATCACCAATCACATCGACGCTAAATAACCTAGTAGTTGATACAGCGTCGTTAAATAACCAACTAAAAAAAAAGAAAGGTAATAAATACGGATAATGAGAAAAAAACCATAGAAAATTGACTGTATATTCACAGAATCCCGATGATAGCGTGAAAAGGCATACGTCTTTGTTTTACAATTTTACAATTTATTGCTTTATTTAGTTCATTAGGGATAAATGCTTGTTTATTGTTAAATATTTTCATTCTATTACATTTTTGGTTATTCACTTGTAAGTATATTACGCAATACTCGACATACGGCAGACCAAGTACGCTCTGCGTATACAGGGGCTTTCATCTCAAAACTTCCCAGACTAAATAATTAACTGTTTAAATTGAATTTAATTTAAACAAAAACACATCAATTTAGATATTGAGAGAGAAGTCTGAAACCAGGCTTAATTGCATTTTTTGATTTCATCCCCCACCCCAACCACCCCCACTTTAAAAATTCAAATGGCATTCCTATATTTTTATACTTAAATATGAAAGAGCATTCAATTGTTTATATACCTCACTCATTTGTTTTCGCATCTTTTGTTTTCTATCGCCGCCTGGCAACCTGGATTGTTATTGTTGATTAGAGCTGAAGAGAATAAAGCTACAAAAACTTATTGAGCATTTCATGTAATAGTTATGTTTGTGTATTAAATTATTTAAAAATGGTGTTTCCCTTTAAGAGAGAACATAAATCATCCTTATTGATTAAATTTAGGAAATTACCCAAAATAAGCTGTGTCTTCCGATCCCACAATCAACCGATAATAAAAATACAGATCGCCAGGAGATGATAGAAAACAAAAGATGCGAAAAAAAATGAATGAGGTGTTTAAAAAATTGAATGCTCTTTCATATTTAAGTACAAAAATAGAGGGTGCCATTTTAAATTTCAAATTGGTGGAGGCTGGGGGTGGGGGGGGGGTGAAATCTAAAATGCAATTAATCCTGGTTTCAGACTTTATCCTCAATAACTAAATTGAATTCAATTTAAATAATTAGTTATTTAGACTGGGAAGTTTTAAAATGAAAGCCCTGTATATTATGCAGTATGTGGAGACTTCTTAGTTCTTGAATTTCGTGTTACGCTAAACGTGTTAAATTTTTTCATCAAATTATGCCACGAACGAAGACATTCACATGAAGTGGTTTGTAAGCGGCTCACACTATTTGATTGTCGACACCATTTATTGGCAATGTTGTTATCGCATTACTTTAAAAGTGTAGGCTTATAGAATTATGATTATATATGGCATTAGATGTTGAGAGAAATTTGTTTACAAATTTGGCACATTTTATAATATATGTCCAACATAATAGTGTACAATCTTAGACAAAAAATATGACCGGCTGCCATACGCTAAGTTCCCTTCGGAAGACTTCGGTTGATTCCGTGAAGTTTAGGTTTACACGTGAAGAAATTTCGTATGCACTACTCCGCTCTGTTTTTTCTTTGTTTTGTTTGTTGCTTTTTCTGTCTGTTTATAGGTAAAGTGTTATGAATAATCTATAACGAAGATATATTCAAGGAATAAATTACCGGTAGGTGAAAAATAAACATCCTTTCCCAGTTGTGTGAACCAGGCGCTGCCCGAAGTGGACTTGGACAAATTCATGCTACAGCAGATCGGCCCTTTTTGTGTGTCTAAGGTTTTACATCAAATGCCATCATCGAAATAAAATAAACAATGACGAACACAAAGGAAGACTGACTAACTTCAGGTCTATCCATGAGGAAGCAAAGTGGCCTAGACCTTCACTTGTCATGCAGGCATTCTAGGTTCGAGTACCGGTCAGGCCTGGGGTTTTTCATTCAATAATTCCATAGTGACATTTGTTACGTACACACTCCTAATTTCTTTCAAAAGATAATTCTGAAAATTGACTCAAAATCATTGCTTTATTTATTTCTATATTTGTAAATTATTTATAGCAGCATTGCCACCATTATCTCCTTAATTTCCCACCCAGGAAGAAAGGATATTATTACCAAGCAGTAGCGATAAAAGAAAATTGATATGTTAAAACGATAATTTTGCAGTGATAGGTAACTGTGACTGATTAAGTTCTTCGGACTGTTACATTTTATTGGTAAATAGGTTCAAGAGTGAAATTGTATAATAGGTCTATATTTATACTCCAACTAAGAACTCCCTGATGACAAATTATTAGAAATGATATTCCATCCATAGTAAAGTCGCGATATGGCCATTGCAGTTGAAGCGATTACAAATAACACAAAATAAAATAAAACAATTTCGAGTTTGAAGATGTACTACATCAATTACGTCGCAATGAGGCTTTATTTGCATTTTATAAGTTAAAATATATTTTATTTTCCTGTAAAAATTATACTTTTCTGTTGACGAAATATCAATACTATGTCAAAATCTTGTTCGTGTCACGTAAAAATAAAACTTAAAAACCAGTTACAAAGGATTTTGTTGCTTCTTTTGCACCATATCACCAAGCTGGAAAACCCGTCTGCATAGCCTACATGCGAGTAAATACCCATGAAAGCATATTTTTTGCTATAAAATTATCTATAGTAATGTCACAAGAGGCTCTAGTGACATTTACTAGGACTATTTCGTGAATAAAACAAAAATGTAAATAATATAGCCTTAAAATTCGCTCACAAAATATTAATAATTGTATATTTATAAATAAAAAAATTACTGCCGAGGTTATAACAACGTCGCCGGTGTATCGGAATTTTGTCCTGCAGGAGCTCTTTTACATACCAGTAAATCTATTGACATAAGCCTGTCCATTGAAGCACACTTAAATGCCATCTACCTGAGCCAGGATCGAACCCACAACATCTAGCACAGAAGGCCAGGGCTATACCAACTGCGCTACCCAGACCGACTATATTTATGAATACTTAACCTATTCAGACATTGTGAAGTTGAAATAGATGAATATCGATTACTGCAATAAAGAAATTGGATGTTATTCATTAATGTCAATTGCGAAAAGCAAAATACAGGTTTAACAATGTTATTTACATGTACTGCGCTTTTATGTGGTTATTACAACAAAAATACATTTTCATTATCAACTGAAATCATAATTTAATTTAAATTTTTATAATATAATTAAAAGTAACCTAATTAATACATTAATTAAATGAACATTTGTTTAAAACGGAGTTGTCAAATCTGAATGAAGAAGTATCATTTTCTTTAGATACCTACAATGGACATCAAATTAGAAGGTGAAGATGTAGATGTGGAAGTAGCATTTCGCACTTTATTTAGTACTTCATTGTTACATTAAAGGTCCGTAACACACTACCCGAGAACTATGAACTACTGGTATGTAATATGTGTGGAGACAGCGAACAATGTTTGCCTTCACATTATAGCGAGAAATATGTTGCTACACAGTGGAGCCATCTCTGTATAGATAATGAAAACACGGATTTTAGCACGCCATACGGACGACAGTTTGATCAAAGACCTTGTGTATATATAATATTATACAAGGTCTTTGGGTTTGATATGCTCTGATAGAAATAAAATTACATAAATTTTAACATCTGACTTTCTATTAATTGTTCAATTTCATTCACGTAATATAAATTTTATAGACTACAATTAGATTTAATTACTGTGGGAGCGGGAAATAATGTTTTAAAAAAGTCGCTAGCCGACCAATGTCAGCTATGCCTTATTTCGAACGTTACTCCGTGCTAAAGGAAAGCATTTTCCACAGTTCGACAAACGCATTACATATTTCTCGCTGTAGTGTGTTATGGGCCTAATGGATTCATGCTCATCGATTTACGGGGAAACAGTTGGCGACATTAACTAAACACAGGAACAATCATACGATAAATTGATAGTGATCAAACGAGTTGCAAAAATTATCGCGATGTATGACTGTAATTGGATGGAATTCAAAATTTAATTACACTTCATTGGTCGAAAATGAAATTACGTCATATACATGAAATAGTCCTGTGAAACGTATAAGGAAGATAAACTCTACAAATAACATATTTCCATGTTAAATCCCTATTTTCAATAGTTTTATTTCCACATTGTATAATTTCGCTGTCCAGTCTTAACCAAAGTGAAACAGTGTGACTGATACTGGGAGGCAAGGAACTTAAAGAGAAAATGAAGGACATTTTCTTCTCCTTTTGTATTCTATGTCTTATTTTTTTATTTTATTTTGTTTATATTAAAGTTGTGTTTGGGTTAAAGATGTAAATCTCAGTACCTGTCATTGGAAAATAAATAAATAAATAAATAAATAAATAAATAAATGAATAATTTCACTAATAGAATACTTTTTTTATTTCATTTAGCTAAGTGAGTACAATCCAAAATTCTACAACAAAAATATTTCTAGCCACAACCATAAGACCCATAATCGTGTACGATGTGGTCGTAGCCAATAATATAACATACAATTTACAAAATACACTAGCTTAATCCAGGCCAACAACTAACGCACAAGAGAAAAAATGAGGAGAAAAAGGAAAACAAAAAAAGAAGTTTAACATAAATTTACAATCAAACAGAAGTCAGTGACATTCAATAAAACATTAATATTGTCGACAGGAATAAATAGTTAAAGAATACACACATTTGTTAATATTATATAACTTACATCATGAATAGTTTTACAAATTCCTTATTTAAAAGATTCAATTTTAAAATATTTCAAATTTGAGAAATGATTTGTAATTTTGTTATAAAATCTTCGGCCGAAACTAGCACCATGTTTAAGAGCTGCACTTGTATGACGTTTAGGGTCAATTAATGGGAAAGTAGACTTTTGTCTTCGAGTATGATATTCATGTCGATTAGATTTTTGTTTTATTTTATTTCTGTGGTAGTACGTTAGTAAACTATTTTTATAAATTTCTTCAATAGCTAATACTTTAAAATATGTATAAATTAAATTTGTTGGGTAATCTATATTTTTGGTTAGACAAATTTTTATTAATTTTCTATGTAATAAAATGGATTAAGAGCAGATGATGTTACTCTACCCCAATTTATTATACCATATTGTATTAATGATTGTACTAAAGCTAAACATACTATTCTGAATGCCTCTTTACTGATAAAATTTCGAAGTATTATGACTTTATAAACTGTATTTCTTATACGTCTTGTATACATGAAATTAATTTGTTTATCCCAACGTAAATGCTGATCTATGCTGATTCCTAAATATTTAACCCTTAAGCAGTCGCGCTTAACCACCCCTACTCACTTAAACTATTATTATCTCTAGTATGTGAATTCCGATTTCAAAAATGTTTACGGTTAATGTTCCCTTACCAATTTCAATAAAGGTACTGAAAGTTTCAGAAGTACAGGCTTGCTGAATATGTAGTTACGAGCTCCGTAATATATGACAGGGGTGTTCACAACACCCCGCGCGATGACTTAAGGGTTAACTTGTGTGGAAGGTATTAGAATCTGATGCTTTTCCAATTCACTGCGGTCTAAAGCAAGGAGATGCACTATCACCTTTACTTTTAACTTCGCTCTAGAATATGCCATTAGGAAAGTTCAGGAAAACAGACAGGGTTTGGAATTGAACGGGTTTCATCAGCTTCTTGTCTATGCGGATGATGTGAATATGTTAGGAGAAAATCCATAAACGATTAAAGAAAACACGCAAATATTACTTGAAGCAAGTAAAGAGATAGGTTTGGAAGTAAATCCCGAAAAGACAAAGTATATGATGATGTCTCGTGACCAGAATATTCTACGAAATGGAAACATAAAAATTAGAGATTTATCCTTCGAAGAGGTGGAAAAATTCAAGTATCTTGGAGAAATAGTAACAAATATAAATGACACTCGGGAGGAAATTAAACACAGAATAAATATGGGAAATGCGTGTTGTTATTCGGTTGAGAAGATTTTGTCATCTAGTCTTATGTCAAAAAACTGAAAGTTAGAATATATAAAACAGTTATATTACCGGTTGCTCTGTATGATTGTGAAACTTGAATTCTCACTTTGAGAGAGGAACAGAGGTTAAGGGTGTTTAAGAATAAGGTTCTTAGGAAAATATTTGGGGCTAAAAGGGCTGAAGTTACCGGAGAATGGAGAAAGTTACACAACGCAGAACTGTACGCTTTGTATTCTTCACCAGACATAATTAGGAACATTAAATCCAGACGTTTGAGATGGGCAGGGCATATAGCACGTATGGGCGAATCCAGAAATGCATATAGAGTGTTAGCTGGGAGACCGGAGAGAAAAAGACCTTTGGGGAGGCCGAGACGTAGATGGGAGGATAATATTAAAATGGATTTGAGGGAGGTGGTATATGATGATAGAGAATGGATTAATCTTGCACAGGATAGAGATCGATGGCGGGCTTATGTGAGGGCGGCAATGAGCCTGCGGGTTCCTTAAAAGCCATTTGTAAGTAAGTAAGGAAGGTGTTACATGATGTTAGATGTTTTATTATACCAGTTCGAGAAAGTAAGTCTTAAATATAATTACATTTCAGCGCTCTATGATGGAGAAATGGACCTTGAGCAACAAGTAAAACAGATAGTGATTAGTATTTTCTGAACATCAGTAGTCACAAATAATCATCATTATATACATATCTTCTCTTCTTGAAGTGTTACTACGTGTGCAATGTGATTAGGGAGCTATAAGCAAAATACTAACGAAACCAAAGTGCAGGAATCTGTTATCAAGTGAATTAATCGCAAAAAAGCTTCTACAGCTCAAATCCATTCTGGGTGATGAATGACTGATAAAAATTAGTAACGTGAGTTTCAGAAGGTACGAACGCACATGCTATATGGAATTCACGGCATGGGAATTAAATATCCCTGTACAAGGGAACCCTAGAGTAAAATTATCAGCCTTTTATTACCCACGTCAGGTCTACCATGCTATTGTTTGGGATAATATTATACTTCAAATATGTCCCTTCCACTTAGAAACGGATTTTTTATACTAACAGACTACCGGTGATAGATTATGACGCTATTTTCTATCATACTAGGAAATAAGTAGCCAAAAATGTCAATAAATTTATGAAGAGATAATGAAGTGTAATTGGGTAATTAAAATCTGTCCAGATATATATTATAAATCAACTTTAAAGAAGTTAAGACTTTTACTATATCCAGAAGATGGAGTAAACGGTTTTCTCTCATTGTTAGGAATTAAGAAGTCACATTGCTCCTTCATAGGGCGTTGTTTCAAACACGAAAAATTACGATGGATTTGAAAGTGCGCTAAAACTCTTAACATGGCTTCCTCTAAGAAAGAATTAAAGCTGGAAGTTGTAGATGTACGGTATATAAGAAACCTCTCCTTGATAAAGGATAAGGACTTCAGTAAAAGTTTGTCCGACATTTCTCGTCTACGTTGAATTTAGACGTTGATTAACTTATTTAGCTGAAATCATCAAATAAAGTATTATACAGTTCTGTAATGGTTACTAGATATTCAGGCCGACCAAGTTCGTGAAACCTAGTCTCGCCTTAGGCGTCGTTGACATTTTTGAATGGCCTGTAGCTGTGAGTGTTACATATTTTGCCTAAGTCAATGAATCAGTTTGTCATCTCAAAATGGCATCTCCGAAGTTTGTACCTAACCTTTTATATGGTTTTAAAAATAAAGTGGTATGCAATGTTAAGAAAATATTTTAACGAACTGGTTCTTATTTATAATTGGAAATATGAACGATAGTGAAATAAATTCAATGATTTTCATTTATTTTTTGTTGAATGTAACCTATGTAGGATATTACAATCTTAAAATCGAAATACTGTGTTTCATCTTAATGATCCGTTGCTAATAAAGTGACGTCAGAATAGTGTGACGTAACTCACTGCCGTTGATAAGCGCTAGCGTCAGATATTGAAATTTTCGTAACATTTTATTCATTTCACTCCCGAGCATAAATGTTTCACGGCTAGACGTATGTCAGATCCCCAGAAAGTCTAGATATAGACTCAAGTGAAGGATCTTTGAGGTCTGTAGGCGCCTTAGAAAGAACAAAAAATGATGTTAATTGCGTACTGCTAAAATTTATGACAAATTTTAACGAGCGATTAAAACTTGTGTTATAGGTATATGTTCCCATTAACATGAATAATTGTAAGTAGTTATTACCTACGTATATTTGTATTGTTAATATCTCGTAAATAATTAAATGAAGGTCTTGGAAAGAGATCGCATATATTCATGTGGCTACCCACTTACTCGTGACTTGATAGTCAAGGTCTTCCGTTTAACTTTAACGGAATTTCTTCTCAAAAATTCTCATAATAAGGCGGTTGCTACTAAGAATAAAATACAAGAAAAAATATTGCTGAAAACATGAGTTTCATGTTACAGATGAGGAGGCGAGATCTGGCATTCGAGCTGCGCGAAAGGGGAAAGAATGAGTCATCAAAAAAAAGTTTGTTTCATGATGGTTAATATCAGGCCTATACTAATCTACAGACACAGAAGTTCATCTTAGACTAAACCATTATCTTCTCCCTCCATATCCATTGGTGATACAGCCATGGCACATAAGGACACAAGATAGGTCTTCCCTCTGTACTACACATAAAGAAAATCTGTTGGTCTACGTTTCGGTTTCGATCAAATGGCTCAACTTCGATTCTGAATTGAGGCGACAAAAATAATCGTAGAAAAGTATGTAATTGATGTTACCAGGAGTGTTCTCTTTTATCCGAACGTAATTTCATAAATTCATTATCGTAATTATCCTTTAGTAAGAACTGCGGAATCTCATCATCACATTAATGACGGCTTCAGCTTCTGATTGGTTAACTAAATTTACCACAAAAATTACAATTTCTTCCTCAACATGAATTAAGTACGAAGCCTACTGGATTGACAAATTTGGAAATATAATTGAGATTAGCAGGGCTCATATAAATGATAAAACACATATTAGAGATAGTTAAAAATAACGTATTTTGCCGTCTCTTTACGCAATGCACAAAGAAAGATTTACCTAGTTTTCGCAAACAACGGATTTCCGAAATACGGTTTATCAAAAAGCAAAAATGTTATGTTTTAACTCCTTCCAAGTCAAATTATCTTAAGTTCAAACAGGTGTAACAACGCAAAATTTTGGGTAGACGCAAAAGTTCTGTTTTTAGCATGAATTTAATAGAAATTAATGTTTTTTCTAATAAATCTATATTTTATTTCTTTACATTATAATTTAATATGCCCAAAAGATATATTTTTGCACGATGGTGTGTTTTTTCGTCGTTAGGCCTACAGCAAACGGCCGCCACGATTGAAAGTTGATTTTACTGAATTCAGAGTTGCCAACCTAGATACTGTAAGTAGGCCTATGTTGAAATATTACAAATAACTGCTTTAGTGTTGTAATGAAAACCACTCCTTTTATGTATGCTACAATACTTGTAAAATTCATACACAAAACACAGTGTTAATTAATATAAATTATACGAAACAAATCACTGCATTCGAAGTGTACTGTACTGCACTTTATTTAAACAATTCAAACGTCACTAACGAAAAGAAATAAAATTATTCCAATTTAACACGAAATTTTACAAGTACCCGAGTCATTTACTCCTTCACATTGAAGTTGATGGTGAAGTTTGTACGTTGGCCAGACTGCTAACATCAGTCTACTGTTCATAGTGTAACGTACCTACTGTATATTAAGATTTAAAAAAAATATATATATATATATAATTTTCAAAATATGCTATCGTACAAAAAGTACTGTACATTACACGTTTGTGAAATGCATTACAGAATCTCGGAAATTGAAAAATTCGCTCTACTCGTTTTTCAAAGTTTTTCTCGATTTTGCAAAAGGCATCTCAACCTTGTATCGTAATATACTATTATTGAGAGTAAAACAAATATTTGCGTGAATTAATAAAATAAGCTTCCCTGAAACTAAATTTCCCGCGCGTTACTGTTGGTAGACGTAGCAGTGACTGGACTAATCTGGATTTATGATTTTGTTTTAATTAGGCTGTGGAATTGTAAATGATTCAAATCTAATCTGTTTTTGTATTGATATCCATATACAAAATATTCAGTTTAATATTCAAACCTTATTTCAGTAGAGAATTTTGAATGTAAGCTAATATTCAGATCGTATTTCGTGTGACTTTATTTTTAAAATATAAAGTATAAATAGCCTAAATGTTTTGTGATGCATATTAGTTAATATTATTAACAAAAAGAAAGTGAGGCTGTTACACTGATTTCTGTACACAACATGTAAGTGCCAATAGAAGACTGTAAATTTTCTTTCAATGCGAAATAACGCTGAATTTGTGTTTTTTTTTTGTGTGAAATACCACCGAAATTAACCAAGTTTATATGCCGAAATTTTAGATTTTTATTAATCGTAAAATAAGATGCCTGATGATGCAACTTAATACATTCGTGTTTTCAATATCCCCGATGTTGAATAGTCTAAGTGGATTTTTATAACTTATGTTGTGTTTTTATGGTCTTGTCATTCCACTTGTTTTCTGTTCTTGTTTTTTCTTCAGATTTTCCTTTGCTTCTTTATCTCGCCTTTCCCTGTCTTTGTCCCGCCTTTCTCCATCTGTCCCTGACTCTCCTTTCCATCTGTCCCTGTCTTCCCTTTCCATTTGTCTCTGTCTCTCCTTTCCATATGTCTGTCTCTGTCTCTCCTTTCTATCTGTCTGTCCTTGTCTCTCCTTTTCATCTGTCTCTGTCTCCTTTTCATCTGTCTGTCTCTGTCTCTCCTTTCCATCTGTCTCTGTCTCCTTTTCATCTGTCTGTCTCTGTCTCCTTTTCATCTGTCTGTCTCTGTCTCTCCTTTCCATCTGTCTGTCTCTGTCTCTTCTTTCCATCTGTCTGACTCTGTCACCCCTTTCTATCTGTCTGTCCCTGTCTCTCCTTTCCATCTGTCTCTGTCTCTCCTTTCCATCTGTCTCTGTCTCTCCTTTCCATTTGTCTCTGTCTCTCCTTTCCATCGGTCTCTGTCTCCTTTTCATCTGTCTGTCTCTGTCTCTCCTTTCCATCTGTCTGTCTCCGTCTCTCCTTTCTATCTGTCTGTCCCTGTCTCTCCTTTCCATCTGTCTGTCTCCTTTTCATCTGTCTGTGTCTGTCTCTCCTTTCCATCTGTCTGTCTCTGTCTCGCCTTTCCATCTGTCTGTTTCTGGCTCTCCTTTTCATCTGTCCGTCTCTATTTCCCGTCTGTTTTTTCGTCCATATCTCTTTTCTGTCTGTCTATTTTTTCCGTCTGTCTCTCTTTTCGGTCTGTCTCTCTTTGCCGTCTGTCTTTGTCTCTCTTTCTCGTCTGTCTATGCTTTCCATCTATCTGTCTCCTCCTTCCGTCTCAGTTTGTCTCGCCTTTTCCGTTTTTCTATCTGTCTCTGCCTCTTCTTTCATTTGCCTCTGTCTCTTCCTTCTGTCCCTCCGTCTCTGTCTCTCCCTTTTTCGTATCTCTCTAACTCTCCTTTGCCTCTGTCTCTCCCTGTCTCCTCTCCTTTCCGTCTGTCTCTCCCTGTCTCCTCTCCTTTCCGTCTGCCTGTCTCTCCTTTTCGTCTCTTTGTCTCTCCCTTCCGTGTATCTTTCTGTCTTTCCTTTTCCACTGTTTCTCCCTCTCTATCCTTTCCGTCTGTTCGTCTCTGCCTCTTCCTTCCGTCTCTGTTTAATCCCGCTTTAGTTTGGGTTATATTCCGAGACTTTTTCCGACTGTAAGGTGAAGTTCAGGTAATTCTGTGGCGAATCCTCGGACTCATCTCGCCAATACCACCTCGCTGTAACCAATTCAACGATGATAAATATCCTCGAAGTGTTTTTAGTCTACCCATTAACATTTTTCCCTGGAATCATTCTAACTACCTTGGAAAGCTTACTCAGTCTTATCGTAGAGTTCCCGGCAATTAGGGTTCAATTTTAAATACAGGAAACGACTTTAATAAAGTATCTACATTCTACAGCGATGGCTTGGTAAGAGCCACATTTATTTGCAGCTAAGTGAAAAGGTTATTCGTACATTAAGTACGGCTATAAAAACGTCCATTACTTTGCGTGGAATATTAGTTTCTTCGTGTTCCATCTTATTAAAATCAGCGCAAAGTCGCTAAGCAGTAAAAACCAAAATACGGCTTCATATAATGAGGGGGAACTTGCTATGAAATCAACAAAGATGTTTTTACATGTTGCTAATGATAGTCATTCTGCAGACGAAGCGTTTCTGCAACGTTACGAAATACCGCGTGCAAACACAAATATTTCATACTCCGACCGAGTACACGTTTCTCAGTACCTAGACTATTGTTATTTTAAAACCGCCTTAGCCAAGAAAACGTAATTGGAGTCTTGTGTTTCAAATTGTTCCGGATTCCTCGGAAACTGTTGAACTTCGCTCGAGCTCAATTACCGACACTTCTTGAGCGATTAGCTGCTTCTAAGAATGCCTCGGATGCATCGCCGGGTGTAATGGAGGAAGATAAACACATCAACGTTCATTAGGTTAGCAGCTGTGATTATGATAAATATATGAAGCTATAACTCCTGCAAAGGTTAAGGTGACATTTCAAGAAAACGCATTTCATAAATTCTTTGGAGAAGGAGAAAAAGTTTCATAACGTCTATGTTTACGAGAAGGCCTGTGACTTAAAAGGAGTAGGTCTATTATTTTCATAATTTTAAAGTATGCGTTGCTCTTGAGGTCTCTCGGATATAGGCCACAGCACGTGAGTTAAAATACATTTACAGAAACATTTACAAAAATCAACGCCATTCATTATTCTTTACAGATAGGCATTAATGACGGTAGGGATGTCAGTCCTATGTGCCCACCGCCTTTACCCCAAGGAAATGTCCCTGGTACTCATTTCTATTAGAGGATGAGTAAAGGCGAGAGTCATAGTGAGGCCGGAAGAATTAGATCAATGGAGAAATTCCATGACCATATCGGGAATCGAACCCGCGAATTTCCGGCTTTGAAGCGTTATGCTTTAACCACGACTCCACCGCGCGCCACACTCACTACTACTACTACTACTACTACTACTACTACTAAATAATAATAATAATAATAATAATAATAATAATAATAATAATAATAATCCGTGGCGCTACAGCCCGTGAAGGGCCTAGACCGACCAGCCGGCTGCTGGCCTCACGCCCACATGTGGACGAAGCAGAGGTGGACGATCATCCAACCAGAATGGAAGTACCGTGTGGTTTGAACGATGATCCCCCCAGCCGTTATAGCTGGTATTCGCAACCGGATTTCGATACCTATCGTAGCTCCCCAAGTGTATCACGATGCTGGGTGGGCACCGGTCCCACGCACTGGCCGAAATTTCATGAGAAAATTTCTTCCCCCATGAGGACTCGAACCAGCGCGCATTCCGTAACGCGAGTCCTAGGCAGGATGCCTTAGACCGCGACGCCACGGCGTGGGACTCGGTAAAGAGTACGTCATATAAAATATTGCCCGCAATACATAGTAAAGAGGAAGGTAGGAAGGGGAGGGAGATCTTGTCTTACCCCTCCATCTACTTGTGTAGTCTATTAAGGGTTTGACTCGCGAGTCACGAAATGAGAGTCAGATTCTACTGTAATTTAACCTTAACAATTAATTTTTGGTTTGTTGCATAGGGAAGGCTTTCAAGGAAATGAAAATATTCTGAGATGAAAAAATTATATTGTTGGTATGGTTTCCTGTTTAGTGTCGCAAATGCGTTCTACTTTAATCATTAACTTCTTGTATTCCAAATTACTTTAAAACTACTTACAATAATTTTTACATCTGATGGATTTGAAACGTCTGTGATTAATAACATTCCAAATTATTATTATTATTATTATTATTATTATTATTATTATTATTATTATTATTATTATTATTATTATTATTTCAGATAAGTTCCGAAGTTTTCTTTTTTCCTTAATTTCTATTTTTGTTTTATTTAGCATATATTAATAGTTTCTTAATTTATATTTTAATGTAAATAAATAAATTGTTCTTCTTGAAAAAAAAATGAAAAAAAAAGAAGTATATAATTATGTCTCGTGACCAACATAGTACGAAATATAAATATAAAAATTGGAAATCTATTGTTTGAAAATGTGGAAAGATTCAAATACCTTGAAGCAACAGTAACAAATATTAAATGATACGGTACTCAAGAGAAAATTTAACCCAAAATAAATATGGGAAATGCCTGCTATTATTCGACCGAGAACCTTTTGTCTTCTAATCTGCTTTCAAGAAGCCTGAAAGTTAGAATTAATAAAACAGTTATATTATCGACTCTCACTTAAGAGAGAGGAACAGAGGTTAAGGATATTCGAGAATAAAGTGCTTAGGAAAAATTTGGAGCTAAGAGAGATGAAATTACAGGAGAATGGAGAAAGTTACACAACGGAGAACTGCACGCATTGTGTTCTTCCCCTAACACAATTAGGAAGATTAAATCCAGACGTTTGAGATGGGCAGGGAATATATCCAAAAATTCACATAGAGTGTTAGTTGTAAGACATGAGGGAAAAATACCTTTGGAGCACCGAGACGTAGATGGGAGGATAATATTTAAATGGATTTGAGAGAAGTGGGATATGATGCTAGGGAATGAATTAAACTTGCTCGGGATAGGGACCGATTTGAGGGCGGGAATGAACCTCCGGGTTCTCTGAAAGTCAATTGTAAGTATTATTATTTGTTTTTGTATTATTATAGTCATCACTTGTATGAGAAATATTTCGAATCTGGAATTCGTTATCTAATGACGTCAGAGACTGCCGAACTTTATCACAATTCAAAATTAAATTGGAAAACTTTGTCTTATTTAATGCTTTTTAGCTATTGCTAGAAGTGTTGATTTGTGTTTTTTTTTTTACTCTAGATTAAAATTGCAAGGTTCTTGCTTATCTTAGTTAATTAGTTAGGATACAATTAATTATGATACATAATCACTCATTTAAAGTTTGTGTGACTGCAACTTGTGTATAATTTTTTGTGGCTTTACTTTGTTTATAGTGTTTTTTTTCCCTTTTTATTTCTATTATTGTACTTGTATTTCTGGTGGTGTGGAAGAGAAGGCCTGATGGCCTTAACTACACCAGAATAAATAAATAAATAAATACATATATAAATAAATAAGTAAATAAATAAATATATAAATAAATAAATAAAATATATATATATATTAATTATATAATCGCCATTTGTTAGCACATAATAATAAATAATAAATAAACAAAATAAATAAGAGGTAATGTAAATCCTAACTGGAGTAAACGCAGTAAATGATGTGATAAATTTTCAATGGACAACAATTTTTGTTAGAGAAATTTTTGAAGAGCTTGAGAAGTCTAGCCATTAGCATAATAGCTGAGTTTGCTGTACGAGACTGTACATAAGTGGCCTACTGTATAAATTAGCAGTGAAATCACAATGCAGTGCACTTCCGGGCAAGTAGCGGAGACATCCCTAACCGCGGTCTGTTGATGTAAATTACAATGCCTAACCATCTGTATTGGTCAGTATATCATCCTCTGTCTTTAAGGTAGCTTATGCATGGGCATTACATATTTATGTAGTACAAAGTGATATAAAAACAAATCCCACTGTCCGCGCTTTCTTATCTGAGTTTATTCCATGCACCTGGACACTGGGAAAGAACAGGACCAGCTGGGTTCCATGCCATTCAAACTGCGGCCCGCAGGCCACCCTTTATCTTTTCCTCTAACAAAAAAATTTACGAGTTCGTAAGGATGTATGAAAAAGTCTTAATTTTTTTTAAACATTCCATTATGAAAACATTTTAGTTGCTAAATAATTAGTATGTCTTCCATTTAAAGAAGAGCACTAGTATCTTTCAAATAAATTTAGTTAAAATGATAGACCAAATTTGTATTATAGCGCACCTGCTTTCCACATTGAAAATTACTTCGAAATTCTGATATATCTGTACTGGAATATTCCATAGACAATGGTTTGTGTTGCCATGATTTCTGATAATACTGAGACATCCTCTCGCTGCCTTTCTAGAATTTATAGGTAATCTCAGCTCACAAGCAAACATTCTGATGGGGGCAGATAAAAAAGGTATTTTTTTTCCTTCCACTACGTTAATAATGTCAAAAGAAGTGCTTACACACATTTTGGCCACTGGACTGCAATGACGAGGCTGTCGAGAAAGTGATTTTCCCTGGTGCCGTTTACAGAAAAAAGCATGGAAAGATTTATTGAAACAGATACAGCAATTGTAACTTTGTGTCGTAGAAGTCAGCCGCCTGGGATCGGAACCAGCGTTTGAAAGCTGTTTGCATCTCTCAGTCGAGTTCATGATACGACAAATGTCTCAATTCCGTTGGGGAATATGTTGAAAAATAGGTCAACAATTGCCGTGTCTGCTCCAATAAATTTTTCCAATGAAATTGTGTTTTCTTTCTGTTAACGGCCTCTGGCGAACTTATTTTTTTACGGCCGTCGTAATTGCGGTCGAATGGCCAAAATTTGTACTCGTAGTATAAGCACTTCTTTTCACATTATTAACATGGTGGAAGAAAAAAAATAAATTTTGTATCTACCCCCATCAGAATGTTTGCTTGTCAGTGAAAAAAGGGGGGGAGGAATTTGGTTCCACGTTTAATGATTAATAACAATGTTCAGTATTAAAATAACTTTACCTTGACATTCAAATTGAAATTTTATTGAAACATTGCTATACTGTATGGAGGACCACATAATATCTTAACACCACCAAAAGGATTTATTTCATTTATGAGTTAAGTCAGTGAGTTTAGGAGGAGAATATTGATTTATTGCACTTAAGACATGCCCATGGTAATTGACGTAGGAATCGTAGTTCATCTTGTAGTCAAACAAAAATGATCCTAACTCCTAAACCGTAAAGGAGTTGTCAAAGCGGATTGCATTTTTTTAAATCAAATTTATTAAAGTATTTTACGAGCAATATATGCAGATCCATTGTTATAAATCTTAATTTTTATTTTTTAAACAAACCAGGTACATCATCTTAATCTACACAGTTTTCTGTCACTTTTCAACATAATCTCCATTTCTTTGCACACATTTTTTCCGCCGTTCCGTAAGTTTGAAAAATTCCCTTGCTGTAGAAGTCCTTTCATCCTCCCGAAGACAATAACACACTGCTTTCCGGATGTCCTTGGAGCAACAATAACAAATATAAATGACTTTTGGGAGGAAATTAAACGTAGAATAAATACGGAAAATGTCTATTATTCGGTTGAGAAGCTTTTATCATCCATTCTTCTTTCGAAAAAAAAAAACTGAAAGTTAGAATTTATAAAACAGTTATGTTACCGGTTGTTCTCGTATGGTTGTGAAACTTGGACTCTCACTTCGAGAGGGGAACAGAGGTTAAGGGTGTTGGAGAGAAAGGTGCTTAGGGAAAATATTTGGGGCTAATAGAGATGAAGTTACAGAAGAATGGAGAATGTTACACAACGCAAAACTTATCTAATATAGACCTAATTAGGAACAACAAATCCAGACGTTTGAGATGAGCAAGGCATGTAGCACGTATGGTCGAATCCAGAAATGCATAATATAGAGTGTTAGTTGGAATACCTGAGGGAGAAAAGGCCGAGACGTAGCTTGGAGATAATTTTTTAAATGGATTTGAGGGAGGAGGGATATGATGGTAGATACTGGATTAATCTTGTTCAGGATAGGGACCGATGGCGGGCTTATGTGAGGGCGGAAATGAACCTCCGGATTCTTTAAAAGTAATTTCTAAGTTAGTATTCTTGTACGTATTTTGAGGACAAAGTTGACTTAAATTAGGCCTATGTATAATACAGAGTAGTGATATTCTAAATGTTTTCTCTCCAATGGCATTTATTACAAAGAAATTATAACACTTCTATATTTGAGGCCGTGAAATTTTATTTCGTCCCCCTCCGTAGCTGCATTGTCTAAGCAAGGCATCATGCCTGGACTCGCGTTACGGAATGCACGGTGGTTCGAGTCTCGATGAAAGATATTTTGTCATTAAATCTCTGTCAGTGTATGGGACCGGTTCCCATCCATCATCTTGTTGAATTTAGAGAGCTACAGTGAATATCTTTCGTCTCGTTTCTCTTATCTATATTCTAGCCACGACGTAAATACCAAATACTGTGACGCGTTAAGTATACCTCTTCATAGAACATCTTATTAATCATCATCTTTTACAGTATCCACCTCGCAACAATGGAATTCCCTGTTCACAAAGTATTAGGGGCTGCAAGACAATAAACACTTTTAAAAGCAGCTTAAAAGAGAACCTTCTTAGTATTTCACTCTAATCATGTCTCATAGTATCTAACATTATTTGAAATATATTAACATTCTATGTAATTAGCTTAATTCTGCTACACAGTTTGTATTTCAGCGTTTAATTAATAGTTCATAGTATTTTGTTGTTTAATTCGTAAATAACGCTTGTATACATGTAACTCTTATCTAAATCAAATTGTTGAATTCTTTGTAAGTTCATACATATGTAGGCTGGTTGAGTGGAAGAGAAGGCCTTATGGTGTTAACTCTGCCAGCTAAAATAAACCATTATTATTATTATTATTATTATTATTATTATTATTATTATTATTATTATTAATATCGCTATCCAGTTTCTTAAACAGCTATAACGGGCTGGTGGGAGTGTCATCTTGCTGACCATATGTTACTGCAGTAGTGTTTGGATGATCCTTTACCTCTACTGAGGCATGTGGCATTGGCTCAATATGGGCTGTCGCGTTGTTTTGAGATTTTACCGTTATCTCATGGATAGAGGAAATACAGTAGTCTATTCTAAATACTCTTGGCCAGCCGTCAAGTAGTTGTGAATCTCGTATAAACATCTGGCCGCTCACTGAGGCTTGAGAATATTTTTTCAGTTGGCAATTCCAAATCGTTTTAGTTACAGAAGCGGTTATCTACAGTTCGTGGAAGTGAGGTAGATGGTATTTTTTTATACAGTGCTAGAATTAGCAATGGAATTACTTAAATTTTCCTTAAAGTAAGTTGCAAACATCAGAATAATATCAACAGAGTAACGAACGGAATTACTTGACTATTTACGAATCATTATTTTCCTCGTATTAGTACAATCTTTATTACAATATGGTATTATAGTATGGGGCTGTGCTTTTAGTACTTCCCTCATGCCAATACACTGCTACAGAAAATAACTGTATCCCTCAGAACTGTTGTATTCTGAGTTTGATGTACTTGGTATCCATGAAATTTAGAACAAAGTCTTATTGAATTCCATACATAAAAACCGAAATAAATTTAATTTTTATTCACATAAATACAGAGGCGGCCCGTCCTTATGTGCTGCAGTGCTACAGCACAATGATAATTTTTGCTCAAATAATGTATTTGCAATACCATAGATTTAATGTCATTTGATAATTTCCCGTGGTTATGTTCATGACGCGTTATAGTGTGTTTAGTCTTCGCTCTTTGGTTCCTCAGGGGGTAAGTTGTGCTACTCAGAACTCTACATGAGAATCTAGACAATTAATGCGCATGTGCGAAGCTGAAATCACTGCTCTGATTGGCTATTTTTACGCGGGGAAGTGCTGCAGTCAGCTTCAGCACAACACAGCTTGGAGATTGCAAAAGTGAAGCATAATGAATGAATGCTTGTTTGTGGAAGAACTCGGAACTATACTTGTTTTTTTTAAAGATGGGACATGACAGTTGGAACTACACTGCCATGTTGCCAATATGGACTACCACGCTGCCAGCTGATGTAAGGTAGCAATTGTCGTTAAGATGGCTGACGTTAAAACATTCATTGAGAATTGACGCGAAGGTAAGGAAACAATACAAAAATCGAGAGAGAATCAAAGACAAAACGTACCAATGCTAACATTGTGTGCACAATAAATGTCGCCAAGAGAGATATTAAGCACTCGCCACATGCGAACTGTAAGTTTGGCAACTCAACCGTTGTTACCATAGCAACAGGCCTACATTCAGTTGTTTTTCCGATCGCAACGCTCCTGTCATGTCCCATCTTAAAAAAAAAAAAAAAACAAGTATATGTACAATGTATTTGGTAATTCAAGTGTCCGACTGCTGCTGCCATCTACCAGTCAGCAAGCGACGGAAAATGGAATGCCAGAAAATTAAAGCCAAGGAAGTATGTGACCATATAATTCAAGAAACTACTCATCGTTTCCAGTCTTCAAGCTACCTAGACGGAACAAAATTTGTTAAACAGCGAATTTTTTTGACAATTTTTCGCATAATTTTCCTGAACGCGAACTTGAAGTTGCTGTCAACAGCTATACTGTACTGAACAAAAGAATGTTAAAGACACAACTTGGAGTTCTATACAGAAGACTCGACTTCCGAAATACAGATGGAGCTGTTCAATTGTTAAAATATATAGCCTTCAACAATTCACAGGATCCATTCTGTGTAGTAACGAAGTTGTTAAATATTTTGGTTACAACACCAATGACCACTGCTGAGCCAGAAAGATGTTTTTCTTGCTTGAAACGCATACAAACTTTTTTAAGGAACACTATGTCCCAGGATCGCCTCACTGCTCTTGTAGTACTGTCAATAGAAAAGAGTATTATGTCCAAGATCGAGGGGTTTAACGTTTAAAACCAGAGTAATTGTCAAGTACTGCAGTAGGAAGGAACGTCGTATGGACTTCGTATTTCGTCACTAGGCGAGTCTCAAATTAAGATAAATACATATAAGTGTATACAACAGGCCGATACAGAGATTGTAGCACACTCATTATTTTGACCACCAGCCGCTACTGCATAAATATAAAACTGAAAGATCAGACAACATGTGCCTGACAGCTGTAGCTTATAATCACAGTAGCAACTTCAGTCCAAGTCACTATAACAAGATAACAACTAAATTACTAAACATTCAATTTGCTAATGCTTCTTATTTTATTTCTTTTTTTCTTTTTAATTTTTATTTATTTATTTATTTATTCATTCATTCATTTAACCTGGTAGAGATAAGGCCATTAGGCCTTCTCTTTCCCTCTACCAGGGGATTACAACTACAATATAAAGAATACAATTACAATTATAATTACAATTAATATTGAATTTACAAATACGAGTACAATAAAAATCAAAGTACTAAAAGAATTAACAGACTAATAAAAGCTAGACAGTTCATTGTAAAAATTAAGAAGAGAGAATTTTTTTTATTAACTAAGTAAAAATTAAACCTACTCTACGCAGTAAGAAAATGCTTAATAAGTTTGTTTTTGAACCCTGTTAAATTCCGACAGTCTCTGATGTCACTGGGTAGGGTATTCCACAAGCGCGAAAGCGAGATTGTGTATGATGATGAATACGATGAAGTCTCATGTGTTGATATGGCTAGTATGAGGCTATTTTGAGTGCGTGTGAAGAGATTATGATATGATGACAGGTAACTGAAACGGGAGGCAAAGTAGGTAGATGTAGAGGTGTGAAGGACTTGGAAAAGGAGAACAAGAGAATGAAAATTTCTACGTTCGTTAAGCCGTAGCCAGTTTAGAATTTGGAAGGATGGGGTAATGTGGTCAGCGCGACGGACATCGCAGGCGAAGCGAACACAAGAATTATGAACACGTTGTAATCTTTGCGACTGGTTGACATTGAGGTCGGTCAGTAGAGAATCACAATAATCGAAGTGGGGCATTACTAGTGTTTCCACTAGTATTTTTTTGAGTGATAGTGGGAGGAATTTTCGAATGCTGTTTAAGGAATGTAGTATGGAAAGCACTTTTTTGATAATATGGGTTACTTGATAATTCCAGTTTAAATGCGTATCAAAGTAAACCCCAAGGTTTTTAACACAAGAAGTAAAAGGGATTATTGTGTCGTTTAACTTGACTGGAAGAGCAGGAGTAATGTTTCATAATAGACGTTGGTGTCCCACTAGGATTGCTTGTGATTTTCTTGCATTGAGAGTCAAACCAAACTTTCTGCAGATATGGATTGAAGGTCCGCGTTATTGTTAATTAATAATAAATATTTGTCTTAAAATTTTGTGGTATGTCCCCTGAGCACGAGTACGTATTCTTTCTCGGGGTGCTAGGGAGATTTCTATTTAAAAAAATAATATGTATCTTTGTTCTAGCAATAAATTATTATTTCAACCAGAATTCGATCCAATGTGCGAGAACGGTATGGGAACACGAATTTCGCTCACTAGCCCTAGACCACATAGCGATCCCAGCTTTGAGTGGTTGCTGAAATAAGTGTATATTTTTATACGAATTCTAAGGGAAGTAAAATCTGTTACAGAAAAATATAAACGTTCACTGAGATGATGGATGACAAGGTGGTCGTTTCGGTACGTTTTTCTGTACTCCCATCTTTCCGCCAACCCATTCCTCTATTTATCGACTGATAAATAGGCCTAAATAAAACCGTTGATTCATTTCATTATCTAGCCATTCAGGGGAAAGAGGCGGCGTAAATCTATAAGAGGAATTTTTTATTTTTACGAATGTAGTTCTCTGACCGACGTCATCTAATTGACGAGTTGAAGCTACTGTAATATAATGATGCTACCTCAATATCTCTCGCAAGTAAGCAGAAAAAAAGTCCGGTAAATTATACAGCTGTAATAGTTTTCACCTTCACAGCTTGCACCTACTCTTGACCACAAGTATACTGAATCATGCAATGCATTTCCTGGCTCTATAAAGTGGCCTAGTTAGACGAAATTGCCAGTTGCATGTACCATTACAGCTATGCAAAAAAGTCGCTTGGTGAAGATTGCGCTTTGCCATTACTTTATCATTATTATTATTATTATTATTATTATTATTATTATTATTATTATTATTATTATTATTATTATTGTTTAGATGTATGCTTAGATATAAATAAAATTCGGTTACCTAAATTACGAGTGACGTTAAAAAGTATAAAAAACATACAGTAATAATGTCATGCCTATTTCTATACTTGTATTATTATTATTATTATTAGTATTATTATTATTATTATTATTATTATTATTATTATTATTATTATTATTAATTCTCCAACGTAAATAACCCTATTTCATCAAAGTAGGTAAGTTAGGGTTTTGGTTATTAAACACATAAACACATTAAATAATAATAGTAATTATAAACTTTTACTGATAAGAAAGAGGAAAAGGAAATGGTTAGGTCACTGGCTGAGAAGAAACTGCCTACTAAAGGATGCACTGGAAGGAATGATGAACGGGAGAAGAGTTCTGGGCAGAAGAATATATCAAATGATAGACGACATTAAGACATATGGCAGAAAATAAGAATGATTGGAGAATGCTGGGTTTGCAGTGAAAAACCTGCCCTTATGTATGTATGTATGTATGTATTTTTTATTTTACTTGCTTATTTAACTACGCTGTAACAACTACGAGGTTATTTAACGTCAATGGAATTGGTGATAGCGAGATGATATTTGGCGAGATGAGGCCGAGGATTCGTCATAGATTACCTGACATTTACCTTATGGTTGGGAAAACCTCGGAAAAAAAATCCAACCAGATAATCATCCCGAGTGGGAATCGAATCCGCGCCCGAATGCATCTCTGGATCGGCAGACAAGCGCCTTAGCCGACAGAGCTACGCCGGTGGTTGTGTGTATGTATGTATGTATGTATGTATGTATGTATGTATGTATGTATGACAAACTGCAACACTGCCTTAAATATCTCCGAAATTGATTTGAAAAACTTCACACCACAAGATTCTAAATAGCCAAATAAATTACGTGTCTTACTGCTATGAAGAAGACAGCCATGCAAGAGATGAACAATAACAATCAAATTACCTATTATGATTCACCACATTCATACGTGTATCCTTTTGGAGAAGGTATTTTGAAGAAACTTTTTAATTTCCCGTCTCCGGGCTACAAATTCTGTGACGATAAACGTTGGTGAGAAGTGTTTTGAGGAGAGACGATGGGACCTATATATTCCTTTGTGATAAACTGACATGGGTTACTTTCTTCCATTTAGGGCAGTGGTTTTCAAACTTTTGACACCCGCGGCTCCTTTACCCTGATGTTCTTTTGCCAGCAGCGTCCCATGACAGTTACGATCGCATACGTCGTGTAAACTCTGATTATGTTATTTATTTTTGGCGAGGCAACTACTTGACTGGTTTCCCTGATAGGAAACATAAGAATATAAATAACAGAATTAACACTATTGCACAGAAACTTGTTTATGTAGTAAACAACTGTTAAGCCTATGAGAATGTTATTTCATCATTTCTAACCATTGAATAAGCTCACGACAGTATCCTCGGCGCAGCCTTTTTTCCAAAGTTAGGCGGCGTCCCTGAGAGTAGCGGAGCACACTTTGGGAACCGCTGATTTGGGACATTAGTAAGTGGAACAAAAACATTATTAAGAAACTTTCATTTTCGATGTACCTACGTAATATCACGCATTTTAATGGTAATACAGTAAAAATGTACAATATTTAAGCATTGTAAGTTTGAATTAAGCAAATACTCATAAGTAAATAAGACCAAAATATATTTTCCATCATTTAATTTTTGTATGACAGAAATCGGAACAATATTAGTCAAACAAATAATTAAAATATTATTCGTGTTTTGTTATAAAATATAACAATTTATCTATATGCCTACATGATGTCCAATTTCACCAGACGTTTATTATATCTACATTGTTAAACTTCCAAACGTTTTAAAAGTAAGTAATTAGACTATTTTAGACATTTTTAAATTTCATCTTTAAAGTCTGTATAGACCTACTATGCAGAATGTTTAAAAAATACACGGCAAAATTTCAGGGTTGGATTCCACTCATGTAGACGTTCAAAAAATGTTATGTAAACATGGGTACGGAAATTGATAACAATTATTGAGATATCAGACATTTTTGAGAAGATATTGCACAAGGGGTCAGACAAGGGTGCCCTTTATCGCTCACATTATTTAATTTATATATAGACAATGTCACAACAGAATGGCAGCATACTTTAAATAAGGACTTTACAATAAATAGAACCCCTTTGAACACACTATTATTTGTGGATGATCAGGTGATATTAGCCAAAACGGAGGACGATTTACAAAGAGCCGTATTTTCACTGTGTAATGCTGCAAAGAAATATAACTTAAAGATGTCCATAAACAAAACAAACATTTTAGCACTTCAAGGGAAATACCCATCAGAACGAAGATTGTAATAGATAATAAGATATTGGAACAAACTAACTCCTTCAGTTACCTGGGTTGCAACCTTTCAATTATAGAATCAAGTGATGCAGAGAATAAAGTTCTTAAGTTCCGAAAGATGACAGGAACAATTAAACGCGCATTACTTAAAAAGGCTAGAGTGGACACGATATTAAAATTTTATAAAACATTAGCTGTACTAATTTTGTTGTATGGTGCTGAAACGTGGACCCCACTAAAAGACAGGAAAGAAGACTAGAAGCCGCTGAGATGCGTATCCTTAGGACACACACTATTAGATCATATTCGAAACGAAGATATCCGTAAACAATTAAATGTTGAATGCATAACAGACAAAATCAAGAATTATAGATTGAATTGGCTAAGACACGTTGAAGGAATTTTCGACGGATGACTACCAATAAGAATGTGGACATACAAACCAGTAGGACGAAGAACACCTGGAAGACCGAAAAAACGATGGAGAGATGAAATAAGTCCTGGAGATGGAACGGGTCATTAGGCCCAACCTTATGATTATGATGATTATGATGATATTCCACTTGCAGTGCGGCAAGAGATGTATTCATGCAAAGATGATGCCCCTGCACATTTTAATCTTAATGTCTGTGAACACCTAGATGAACGTTATCCTGGTCACTGCACTGAGTAGATAGAAGTGGACCAATTGCTTGACCTCCACGCTCACCTGATCTAAACCCGTCGGACTTCTTTAAAATCGTTACTTTTTTCTACTGCTGTGGAAGGTGAAGCAACACTTCATGCAAGTATTGTGCGGGGTTGTAAAATAATACGTATGCCTACATTAGACATATTTAGCGTGTTCTTACCTCAATGAGACGATGAATAGAAGCCTGCAGTATAGCAGAGGGTGGGCATTTCGAACACCGCTTGTAAGGTACTGAACACTGTGCATAGTTGTAAAGCTAAATTGGAGCTAGTAACGTACTAACATAAAATAATTGATTGTCTGATATCTCAACAATTATAATTTTCCGGACCCATGTTTATACTGAATCTTTTCGAATTAGCGTTACAAACTTTCAGGGATGATGGCGAAGGGTACATGTATCAGCTTGAGATAAGGAACCATGGTCCGGAAATGACTGAGTCGAAAGTTACTAGCAAAAATAGTTGTGTGGAAATGGAATTGTAATTTGGCACCACGTGCCCTCCTTCCCGTAACTTTTGGAACAGTCGTGGAAAAATGGTATGGGCTGGATGTTTCCTACGTGGGTACTTGTCTCGATACGATCTGTGAGCTTGTCTTCTGTTCCCATTGGCTCAGCCGTATTCGAAAATCAAGTCTGCTTATTCCGCTCTTGTTACTCCTCCATTTCACTAGGACTGATCGACTGGACACTGCAACTTGTACAGCTCACAGATTCTATCGGGACAAGTACCCACGTAGGAGACATCCGGCCCATACCATTTTTCCACGACTGTTCCAAAAGTTAAGGGAAGGAGGGCACGTGGTGCCAAATTACAATTCCATTTCCACACAATTATTTTTGCCTATAACTTTCGACTCAGTCATTTCCGTACCATGGTTCCTGTTCTCAAATTGATACGTGTACCCTTCGCCATCATCCCTGAAAGTTTGTAACACCAATTTGGAAACACTCGGAATTACGTATGTGGAATTCAACCCTGAAATTCTGCTATGCATTTTTGAAACACTTTGTATAATGTTATTTTTATGATGGATCTACTTTCTGAATTGATAGATGTACTGCTAAAATAATACTATCTACACTAATGACAGGTATGAGAGCTTACTCATTCTTTCGCTTAGCAATGTAGATTATAATTATTCAGTTTTACTCGTGCCAAAATTTCTCTTCGTTGAGCGTTATGTAAAAGATAAAAAGCCTCAATTTTAAACTAAGAATTAAAATGACGTATCTGGAAACTTTCACTAAGCGACAACAGGAAATGAGTTCAAAAGTCAGACCTATAGGGTCACACACATGACATATTGGAAAGTTCGTCACAGCTACCGATCAAGAAGAATTTCTGTCGAGTTGCTGAATTTGAATAGTGGGAAGTTAAAGTATCAGTAAGATTAAATTTAAACTTCCCCAATAGCTTCACATTTGTCATCTCTGGTAGATTTGTCATCTCTTCATGTCAGGAAGAAATTTTAACATTAGGAAATTAATTTCTGTATGTTTTTCACTTTGCCATTCTACTACTATCGACGAGTTTAGAAATTCTATATTTGGTATAAAATGCTGCCTACAGTATAGGAGAAAGATTGCTTGTTGAATACAACCTGTCGTACGTGATGAACATTTAAAAAGACTCGAATAAATCTTAATACTTTATAAGTAAAAAATATATGCTTTTGAGATATGTGTAACCCCCTACCCTATTTTTCTTCTTTTTAACTTCCCATGATTGCATGAGAAGATTCGAAGAGAACGGCAGGATGACCTTCGGCTCCCCCTACTACCAATAATGCATTAACACAATGTCAATACGGCGGTTGCTATCGTCTGCGATACAACGAACTTTTTTGTTGATTTTCGAGTTCGTTATTTTTTTCCTGGTTATTATATGCTTATTTGAGTTGTGTTAACTCTCGCTAAGTGGTTTTATATTTTATTTTATCCCTCTTAGTATTTATTTTATTATTGTTAATATTTTTGTTTTTTATTATTATTATTATTATTATTATTATTATTATTATTATTATTATTATTATTATTACTTACCTACTTACTTACTTACTTACTTACTTACTTACTTACTTTTAAGGAACCCGGAGGTTCATTGCCGCCCTCACATAAGCCCGCCATTGGTCCCTATCCTGAGCAAGATTAATCCAGTCTCTATCATCATATCCCACCTCCCTCAAATCCATTTTAATATTATCTTCCCGCCTACGTCTCGGCCTCCTAAAGGTCTTTTCCCCTCTGGCCTCCTACCTAACACTCTATATGCATTTCTGGATTCGCCCATACGTGCTACATGCCCTGCCCATCTCAAACGTCTGGATTTTATGTTCCTAATTATGGCATGTGAAGAATACAATGCGTGCAGATCTGTGTTGTGTAACTTTCTCCATTCTCCTGTAACTTAATCCCTCTTAGCCCCAAATATTTTCCTAAGAACCTTATTCTCAAACACCATTAACCTATGTTCCTCTCTCAAAGTGAGAGTCCAAGTTTCACAACCATAAAAAAAACAACCGGTAATATAACTGTTTTATAAATTCTAACTTTCAGATTTTTTGACAGCAGACTGGGTGATAAAAGCTTCTCAACCGAATAATAACAGACATTTCCCATATTTATTCTATGTTTAATTTCCTCCCGAGTACCATTTAAGCTTATATTTGTTACTGTTGCTCCCAGGTATTTGAATTTTTCCACCTCTTCAAAGGATAAATTTCCTATTTTTATATTTCCATTTCGTACAATATTCTCGTCACGAGACATAATCATATACTTTGTTTTTTCGGGATTTACTTCGAAACCTATCTCTTTACTCGCTTCAAGTAAAATTCCCGTATTTTAGCTGTCATCTTTATAAATAAAATAAATACAATCGCCAATCGCGCACGAATTAAATGTGTATCTATACACTTCTACTGTACTTATATTAGAAGAAAAACAAGACCACGTTTTAGGTTGTAGAATTCTCTGCACGCTCCAGTACGAAATGATAGCTCTGATTATGAAATCATATCCTTCCCCTTCCGAAAGTCTGTATAATCGATGTATTGCATGATCTTACTTGTTTCGGTTATTATCTTAGCAACGGGAGTTTTCTACCCAGCTACAAAGGCTCATTACTGGAAGCTGGTATTTCTTTTTGTTCACGTTTGATCACAATTAGATCAATCAAAGCTCAATCAATTACATTGCGATGGAACCACATCCGAAACCTTCACCGACCCGTTGATTTGATGAACAAAGATAACATCGCCATTGTAATTAGAATGGTTTTAGTTCTCCGATGACCTTACTCGCATACAACTGTTTGCTGGCCTACAAGACACAGACTATCATACACTAATAAGTAGTGGAAACAATATCTTACTTCTAAAAATAATAATAAAAACCTCCCTTCTTATTGCTGCCGTCGTGTATTGGCCACCCAAGTGAGCAAACCAAGAAAAAATGTAGGCCATTGTTACAACACTTTATATGTGGGGATCAGGAAACAGTAAATATTGGTTTTGTCTGCAAGGAAGTGAATTGTATGAAATTCACATGATGTTAGATCTGAGATAAAAGATAAGCTTCCATACATGTGGGCTGCAGTTGCAGCGTTAATTACAAGGGAGAAATGTAATCCACTGGAAGTCATTTACAGACTTTAGAGGAAACATAGACAAGATCGTGGTAACTTTTAAATGTATTATTTTAGGCCAATAACTATATTCATGAATCATTAAGTTTATCATAATGCACACTATTTTCCGAATTACATTATTATTTCATTTAAATTAATACATTTCTACGTTAAAGTGAATATATGTTGCAAGGTCTGATTAAAGATTATATTGAAGCCTATTTTTAAAATAAGAGGTTGTATATTTAACAATATAGGCCTATACAGGGTGTTTCTGAAGTGGTGTTACAAACTTTCAGGGATGGTGGTAAAGAGCATATGTATCAATTTGAGATAAGGAACCATGGTCCGGAAATGACTGAGTCGAAAGTTATAAGCAAAAATAGTTGTGTGGAAATAGAATTGTAATTTGGCACCACGTGCCCTCCTTCCCTTAACTTTTGGAACAGTCGTGGAATAATGGTATGGGCCGGATGTCTCCTACGTGGGTACCTGACCCGATACAATCTGTGAGCTTGTCTACTGTTCCCATTGGCTCATACGTATTCGAAAATCAGGTCTGCATATTCCGCTCTCGTGTTCTCCTCCATTTCACTAGGACTGATCGACTGTACAAGCTGCAGTGTCCCATCCGTTTAGTATACTCTATATAAGGGATGAAACAGAAAATAAAGTATTCTACGTTTTTTAACCATTTAATCCTAAATGTGAAGAACATAATTTGGCCTTTTATCCAAATACATTAATTTCTTGTCGGTTTTGAATATGCTGCCCATAAAAACAAACACGTACTTAGAAAAATGTCAGAATTGTTTGATGTACCTAGGTTTCTTTCCTCACAAGAATTGTACGGTACAGAAAAATTCAACAACTTGGGTTAAATGCAGTAAGTATATGAATGTGAGAAATCGCTTAGACATGTATTTCGCCTTCCTGTTTTTAGATCCTTTTAAAATAGGAGATTGTTTTGCATTTGATTTTTAATGAAGATGGCCCAACTTCTCCTGCAGTTATATATTTCGATCATTATTTTTTTGAAAACTATATTTCAGAAGAGGCAATATTTCCTCCAAGGATATGGATAAACAAAACGTATGATGCTTCTCTCACAACAAATAGAAACGAGTCATTTCTGAACAGATGCAATTTTAATTTTATTCTCCTCACCAGATATTTGAACATTTTTAGAAGTACTTCAGATGGAAACTTACTAAAATTGAATGGGGTGAATTGTGATGTGTTTTATAAATGAATAAGTAAATTATTTGGTTTTAAGGATGACTCCTAAGAGGGGGAAAAGAAGGGGGGAAAATTTAACTATGTGGAAATATTGTGCTTTTTTATGTAAAAACAAATTAATTATATGGCTGTAACGAGGTGATACCCCCTTTTTTAGTTGATTATTTAAGAACGCGGTATAAACTACTAGGTTATTTAGCGTCGATGGTATTAATGATAGCGAGATGGTATTTGGCGAGATTAGGCCGAGGATTCGCCATAGATTACCTGACATTCGCTTGCGGTTTGGAGAAAACCTCGAATGAAACCAACCAAGTAATCAGCCCAAGCAGGAATCTAACCCACGCCCGAGCGCAACTCCGGATTGGCAGGCAAGATCCTTAGTCGACTGAGCTACGCCGGTGGCTGGTACATCTTATTATAGGGCAGCTATTTCTTTTCGAATTCTGTTATGTATTAATTTTTATAATACTAATCCATGATTATACAACCTTTGGAGAGGCTTGGTGCTCCTTTTCAGACTTTTCGCGAGACTCCTGTGATATGGGGTCAGCGTGACGTCGGGTCTTCACCTAAATCATCACATCCATGCGTTGGGAGGAATTCGAACCCATGGTCATAAAAATTCATTCAACGATGAAGCCTTATTATCAGTCGTGACTTTTTATGACAATTCACCTTTTTGTAAGTTTTTACTTTCATAAGATCACAAAATTGATCATCTATATTTCATTGCTGCACTCAAGTCGCAAAATAAACACGACATATGCTAAATATCGTTGTGGTTTCTTTCTCACGATAACTTCGCCGTGCATCCTTCGGCACTGTTAATTCACTTAATCTGCTGTAATTTAGTTTGGTTATAGCAAAGTTCCGTATGAAAAGATTACTGTATGAACTAATAATACATTTATTGAACACATTAGCTTATGACATAAAATTATAATATCCCATGCGATAAAAAGTAATTGATATATTACGATTTAGAGAAGACATTCGATGTAATGGACGCTTGTATTGAAAAGCAAGAATAAGTAGCAGATGTCTTAACTTAAAAATGAGGCAACACACAATACACACACATGGAGTTACTAAGACTTTCCTTTTTTATTATTACTTTGTGCTGTAGTTGAACAATTGCTTGGAGACGCAATTAGGTTCAGCGGGTATGTCGTGCACTGGAATACATGGAAAGTATCATTATGTCCAAGAGTCTCTGAAGGCTACTTTTTTGTTAACAAAAGGACACGGACATATTTCAAAGTTTTAAAAGAAAAGAAAATTACTTTGCTATTACATTGGCTGGGTGTGGGCAATTTGCTGTGTATAGTCCACATATGTGTAATTTCTAGTAACTTTCTTCTAAAACCTCAAAAGTTCGTGTTTTCTTTACTGCAATCATGTGTCTTCCTCGTACCCTATCTTGCGCCCTCCAATTGTAAGTAGAATGGATTCAGGGCAATTTTTGGTATATGTGTTAAAAATATAGATCTGCTCTCAAATATAAATGAAGAACCATCCTGTAACAAGTACTTCAAATTATATGTTTAGAGATTTCAGAGTCTTTGTTCTCGTATTGACAATTCAAGGACGATAGTCTGAAATATTGCATGCATTTCTTAATGTATAGCACTCCAAAACAAAATTACATACATTTAAAGTGTTATGTAGGATAAAAGTGACGTTGATTTTTGTTTAAAGAGTTTATAAAGTTATTGTCTCCACTTCTGTATGTGTGTCCCTCTTTTTTCTGTATATAATTCATCACAATAATAATAATTCGGAATATGTATTATATGTCTTTCTCGTGTTAAACTTTACTTTACCTGATTAACATGTTTCGGCCTGCTATTGGCCTTCTTCAGAACTGGTTGTTGCTGGTCTTGGCGCCTTTTGTTTTGTTTCCTGTGGGGGTGTGTTTGTGTAGTGTAATGTGGAGTCAAAGAGTGTGTGTGTTCTGAAATTGAGTTATGTGTTGAGAATTTCATTTTGATGTGTTTTTGCGTGTCTGTATATTTCGTATTGTTCTAGTGTGTTTAGTTTCTGGCTTTTTGGTTGGATGTGTAAAATTTCCATGTCTATGTTGATGTCTCTGTAGGTGTGGTTAGCATTTGTGATGTGTTCTGCATATGTGGAAGTGTTTTGTAATTTTCTTATGGCTGTGATATGTTCTGTGTAACGTGTTTGAAATGATCTACCTGCCTGTTATTGCAGGTGTTACATTTGAGTTTGTATACGCCAGCGTGGTTGTATTTGTTTGTTTGTGTTGTTTGTGTGTTGAGATGTTTTTGTAGAGTATTATTTGTTCTATATGCGTTGTTGTAATTTAATTTCTTGAATGAGGTTGCAATCTTGTGTGTTTTTGTTTTAGTATGTTAGTGTAATGTATTTTTTTGTGTTCTTGTGTTTGTGTTGTATTCTTATGTTTTTTGTGATTATGTTTTGTCTTTCGTATTATGTTGTGCTATTATGTTGGGGTTGTATCCGTTTTCTTGTGCTATGTATTTGATTGTGTTTATCTCTTCTTTGTAATCATGTTGGTTCATTGGTATGTTGAGTAGTCTGTGTACCATCGTTCGGAATGCAGCTTATTTGTGTTGTGTTGGGTGATTGGATGCGTTGTTTATGTGTGTTGCAGGATAGTAATAAAACGATCGTTGTATTTAACTGGTCTCCTTTCTCCAAATGGAAGTTTTGTTATGATGTTTTCATAAGTAGTTGGTTAATATACAGTAAGTTATGAACTTAAGTTACGATTGTAAAAATAATATTTTTATTAGAGAGTTTTCTCGTTATATTGTTATACGTTTTAATTGATGTTTTGCGTTATAAATATGATAAAAATAAAAATTGGTACATATGTGAATTGAATCATTGTTGGATAGAAGTCTTGAAGATATCTGCAGTAAATCTGCATATACAACGGCAATATTATTTCCAAACTTTATTACATTCCTTTAAAATGTTATTAAAAAGAGCGACGTCGATTTTTATATAAATAATTTATATAAAATTATTGTCCCGACTTTTGGATATTTTCTTCTTTTTTTACTGTCCATAATTCATACCCATGATTATTGAAAACTGCAAATTAGTAATGGAAATTTAATTGCATTCAATTTGTTTCCTTTAGAAAATGACATCTTATTTCGATATTATCAATATTAGTTCTTAAACATACGCTTGTACGCAAATTAAAAGGAATCTAATATTACTTGTTGCGAATTTAGTATAGTTTTTTTCTGCTATAAATTGTAATCAAAATAAGCATTGTCATATATGAAAATTAAGTCACTGTTTTAAGTGGGGACCTGAAAATTTCGTATTTGAGAAACCCGCGAATTTTTAAATTGTGGGGTGGAAAGTATTTTCCTTCATCTGTAAAGTGATTTAGCAACAATTTTCTACCAGAATTGAAAGTGCGAAAAATGAGAATTATCTATCAAATTGTGAAATCACGAGAAAGTTTTTATTTAATAGCGATTTATCAGTAAAAATGCTATTTTCAAGTATAAAGCGCATTATAGGTCTAGGGACTTTTTAAATACATAAAACATATCGATCGATTGTCTCTTTATCAGTTATTGCCCGCTCAATTCGAAAAATTTCATACATTGATAATGAAGATCAGGTGATTGACATATATATCGTAATATCGATTATTATCAAGTTCTATAATCGATATGTGCTCGGCTAAAATGCGTCGCGTCGCGTCGGTTTACTCGGCCATTTGCTTTAGAGATCGCAGGAGAGCTGGATAGTTATTCTAGTTATATTGGAAAAGTTGATTGAATCTGTGAGACACGTGCTCCTTCGTAAAATGGACGAACAACTATAAATGCTCATAAAACAGTCCAGTACTCTATGCTTCAGACGCTAAGACAGTTTTCTGTAAATTCTGCAATAGCCGTGTTGGATATTAAGCAAGTTGTTTGGAAGTATTGTGGACACCAACAAATAATGTTGACAGTGAACGTGTTTTATCACAGTATGGTGTTGCTGTTTCAGGCAGACGATATAATATGGAGGAGGAAAACGCTGAACTGTTCACAATGGTATCTTTTGAGAAACGAAAGGTAGAATGCACAAATTTTCCTTTGAAAAAATTAGATGCTAATTTCAAAAAAGAATAAATGCTATTTTTGAGAAAAATAGATGCTAATTTTGATGAGTATATAATGCTAAAATTTCAGGTCCCTAGTTATATAAGCTTGAAGCTCTTATCATCCAGTCTGCTGTCCAAAAATCTGAAAGTTAGAATTTATAAAACAGTTCTATTACCGGTTGTTCTGTATGGTTGTGAAACTTGGACTCTCACTCTGAGAGATGAACATAGGTTAAGGGTGTTTGAGAATAAGGTGCTTAGGAAAATATTTGGGGTTAAGCGGGATGAAGTTACAGGAGAATGGAGAAAGTTACACAACACAGAACTGCACGCATTGTATTCTTCACCTGACATAATTACGAACATTAAATCCAGACGTTTGAGATGGGCAGGGCTTGTAGCACGTATGGGCGAATCCAGAAATGCATATAGAGTGTTAGTTGGGAGACCGGAGGGAAAAAGACCTTTAGGGAGGCCGAGACGTAGATGGGAGGATAATATTAAAATGGATTTGAGGGAGGTGGCGTATGATGATAGAGACTGGATTAATCTTGCACAGGATAGGGACCGCTGGCGGGCTTATGTGAGGGCGGCAATGAACCTTCTGGTTCCTTAAAAGCCATTTGTAAGTAAGTAAGTTATATAAGCTTGTAGAAGGAAATACCTACAGCAGATCTTAAGAGGCAAGACCTTAATTTAGAAGGTCAAAATATAAAATCATCCATTTTTTATCAGTCAGAATATCTTCTATAACAATATTACAATTAATAATAATAATAATAATAATAATAATAATAATAATAATAATTTACGTGATAATTTATATTTTCAACCTACGACTATACGCGTAACATTTAAAATTATAAGCGATTCCATTTAATCTTATTAGGTAGGTTACTATGTACAATTTTGGTATTTATTGGTAATTTAATGGATTAATTTCATTACTACATTTCTGAATAATTTTGTGTCAGTGAATCTTACGTTTTAGAAATGATCTAAATGAAAGTTCCTTACTTTTCAAGATCGTAAATAAAACTCTTATTTGCCACAAGTATTAATATAAGGCTGAGATTATTTTGTGACGTAGTGACGTAATTTACAAATAAAAAAATCTCTCACAGACTCAAAAAAAGACTCTTATATATAATCATTGTAGTTGGCAAAGCGTTGTAAAATAAACTAAATAATAATAAAATTGATTTTCTACAGTTCACATAGCCTCTTATTCATAATAGGATCTACTTTCTTCTCCATTGAAAAATCTACGGTTCTTTGTATGGTGTAATTGTTGAGTTGAAGTGTGTTGCGAAGTAGATAAATTAGGAAATAATCGAATAGAATCTTAAAATAGAATTACTCAAATAAGAGCTATAAATGACTTAAATGCTATTAGGTTGAGTACAAACTCGCCTTCTTTTACTCTAACTGTTCCTCGACTTCGGAATTCCCTACCGAGTGATGTCAGAGATTGTCAGACATCAAATGGAATTAAGAATAGACTAAAGAAATATTTAACAATTAATTTTCGTTAGCAATATTAGCAGTTCCAAATTTTTTCAGTGTTTTTATGATTATGTATATAACGGAACATGTTGTATTACATTATTATTATTATTATTATTATTATTATTATTATTATTATTATTATTATTAATCTTTCTTATGGTTTCACTAACACTATTACTTATCTAACTTTTTATTTTTTTTACTTTTACTCTTATTATCTACTATTACTATCACTGTCATATTGTTGCTGTACGTTCTAGGAATTATTATCATTATTACTGTAATAGGTAAATCTATTTTACTCAACTAGATCCTGACTGGGCTGAAGAGAAGCCTACTGGCCTTACCTCTGCGAGATTAAATTAATAAATATACTGGGTGTTCATTTCAAAATGTGTCATGACGTCACTGTTGTTGGGTCACCGATTTGAAGCGAGTTTCAGCTTATATGTTAGAGAAGTTGCCTATTATTTAAGGCGTTCTTCAATCTGAACTTGAGAACGTGTACGGTATAACTTGAACGTCGTAGCAACAGATGGCGGTCTGTACGGTCTGTGTGTTACCATAACCTCTTTCGAACTGTGTTTTGCGCCGGCAAGTCGTACGCAGGGTATTTCCTATCATCGGTTGCGTACGGTAACATTCCACAACACAAATCAAATGCTCCGTGTCCATGTTGACCGTCGAAGTTAATGTCAACAAATACGTAAGTAATCGTCTTAACCCTCTCCCCTTATCCCGACAGTACGTATTTCCAAACAGTTCACATTCCTGCCACTACCGGCGTTACCGTACGTATCGGCACGTACTCTTCAGAATGAACGCCGTACTTGCTAGCCAACTTCTCTGCCTCTTAGATTATACACCTGAGCTGCGGAAGTGTAGGAAGATTGAATTCTCTAGGCTCATCAGCTAGCCACATGACGGCATACAGCGATCCAAGACACATTTTGAACTGAACACCCAGTATTATTATCATTATTACCTACTAAAAAGATAACAAAGAATAGACAATCTAGAAAAGATAAAATTTAAATTCTAAAATGAAACTATAAAAGAAATTATGCGAGTAAAAGACAATTTGGATATTTCAGATGTTAATGAACAAAAAATATTGCGTTAGTTTGGACACATTAAAATAATTTCGGAAGAAAGTCTACCTAAATTAATAATGGGAGGTTATCAGCGGAAAGGAGAGAAAGGGAGCATCCAAAAATGACTTACTTGAAAGGATTTGAAAAAGCAATGGAGTCCAGAAATTTAAAAGCAGTCCAGTGGATGGACAGAGAGGAATGGTTTTTGGATACCGAAAGACGGAGACATATGTTATGAAACCGAATATAATAATAATAATAATAATAATAATAATAATAATAAAATTATAATTTGAGTCTACTATACATAATATTTTCTTGAAGATCAGTCGAAACTGCAAGTTCTGTAATTAATATTAGACCTGCTAGGTTAATTTGCGTTAGACCTATTAATTTAATGCCTATTTGTTGATCATCAGACGTTGTTCGGTAAATCTGACACGATCGAAAGCAAGAAATTGATGTTTGTGTATGTATACGTGCTTTTTCATCACCGCTAATCTTCACACCCATCATTCTAAGTCCACAATTTGGAGGGTTCTGCCATAGGCTAGTCAGTAAAAATAGTCCAGACTAATTACTTGTAGGAAGTTGTACACAAGGCCGGAACGTTGCTAGACTCCCAAGTGATTAAGAAGGGGCTCCAAATTACAAGCTCATTTAGCAGAAGTTCTTCGAGGTGAATAAGCACTACAACACGTAGTGTATAAAAAGAACAAGGGTAAAGTTACATATTCTCGGAATCAGAGTAATTGTTTTGTATTAATTATTAACATTATATACCGTAGATTTCTTCTCAGAATATATTTAGATATAAATTAAATGTACAAGGACGAACGTCCGATACAGAGTGCTATTCGTCCGATGCAGTATGCTGCAGCCTCATAAGAATGCTTGTAATCACCGTCACATCGGACCGTCCGAGACAAAATCGTCCTGTCGCAGACAGAATGTGTTAAGCGTCCAATATTACAAGCGTTTTGAAGAGATGAATATACTGTCTGGGACAATTCAGTTACAAAAGCTGTTCGGTTAGATTTCGCGTGATGTAATTGTACGGATGATTACTTGCTGTAGTGTCCATATTTTCTTTACTTCGTGAGATAATTCTGATTTTTGTCACATATGAAGCGCTCATGTTGTCTTTAACACAATTTCTACATTCAGTTTTAGAAATAGGTATGAAATGTTCATGTTTGACATTATAATTACGCCTATATCGGGTATATAGGCTAAATGGATTTTATCTGTGAGAACTCGCCTGTAACAGTAAATGATATTTCATTTCCTAGGAAGTTTGAAAGATTATATTTTGGTAGGATTGTATTTATAATTATATTACAAATCTCAGCCAGATGGTGTAGAATTTTTGCTGCATTGATACACATATCTTCCAGCGTGATACATAATCTGAAATCGTACTTCTCAATAAATAGCTGATTTAGAATTTTAACTGTATTAATATATTATTATATTACAGTATGGTTCATATTGTTAAATCACATTTCAGACTTAGTCAAATAACATTTCTCAGAAAGATGCTAGCGTACAATTTTAGCTTCATTAATGTCTTCAAGTACAATTCATATTGTCACATCATATTTCTAAGCTTGTTGTTTTTGTGTAAAAATTTAGCGTCATTAATGTCTTTCAGTACAGTTCATATTGTCACATATTTCTAAGTTAATTGTTGCTGTAAAAATTTAGCGTCATTAATGTCTTCCAGTACAATTCATATTGTCACATCATATTTCTAAGCTAGTTGCTGTAGAAATTTAGCGTCATTAATGTCTTCTAGTACAATTCATATTTTGACATATTTCTAAGTATAATTGTTGCTGTAGAAATTTAGAATCATTAATGTCTTCCAGTACAATTCATATTTTGGCATCATATTTCTAAGCTAGTTGCTGTAGAAATTTAGCGTCATTAATGTCTTCCAGTACAATTCATATTTTGACATCATATTTCTAAGCTAGTTGCTGTAGAAATTTAGCGTCATTAATGTCTTCCAGTACAATTCATATTGTCACATCATATTTCTAAGCTAGTTGCTGTAGAAATTTAGCGTCATTAATGTCTTCCAGTACAATTCATATTTTCACATCATATTTGTAAGCTAGTTGTTGCTGTAGAAATTTAGCGCCATTATGGGGTTAGGTACATCTTACAGCAGTAAAATTTTGGAAATATTCAACATTTTTTCCTCCATTACTGTATCTTGTGTAAAACACTGCCTTTCTGCTATATGAAAAAAATATTTTTACGATTTTTAAAAATTATTTACATCTTTTTTTTTTTCAAAATTCAGTTCACAGTGCAATGATGAAGCGTTTCCCACATCACTCAAAAACTATCCAACATTCTGTGATGAAATTTTTTGTATGTATTTATGCATGTCATATGTACAATATGATGCAAGATCACTTCTCTACCTTTGATAGATTGATAAAAAATTATTTCATTTAAAAAAATGGTCAAATATCAGTATTTTCGTCTAACACAAAATAAATAAATAAATAAATATATATATATATATATATATATATATATATATATATATATATATATATACTAGTTATTAAGGAATGTACTTGAAAGAGCATGATATTGTAAACATGAATTTCAGCAATAAAATAAAATAAAGAGAACATGAAAAACTTAACAAGTTTATGACTGCTATTAGTATTAGTATTTATTTATTTATTTAACCTGGTAGAGATAAGGCCGTCAGGCCTTCTCTGATTTTTACGATTAAAAAAATATTTACTTTTTTTTTTTTTCTTTTCAAAATTCAGTTTACTATGCAATGATGAAGCGTTTCCCACATAACTCAACTATCCAACATTCTGTGATGAAATTTTTTGTGTGTATTTATGTCTGTCATATCTACAACATGATGCAAGATAACTTCTATATCTTTGATAGATTGTCTGATAAAAAATAATTTCATTTTAAAAAATGGTCAAATATCAGAATTTTCGCCTAACACAAAATAATATATATATATATATACATATACTGCATATATATATATATATATATATATATATATATATATATATATATATATATATATATATATTAGTTATTAAGGAATGTACTTGAAAGAGCATGATATTGTAAACATGAATTTCAGCAATAAAATAAAATAAAAAGAACATGAAAAACTTAACAAGTTTATAACTACTGTAACCTGTTTTCAAGTAATTTAATAGATTTTATATACCGAGAGAAATATCAACTTTATAAAACCAGAGGTTAAAAATAACTAGTATATGACCCCAGTGACATATCCGTCTTTTTTTGCACACCTCCACATGAATCTCATCGGTAAAGAACTGGTTCCACTCTACTGGAAGCTTTCTTCACTAGACCCCGAATTGTTTTACCTGTTTAAATGGCGTGCCCGATGGTAAAGATAAAAGTGATTAATCACAGAAAACAACTGGCACGTCTTAAACCACAGTGGTAGTCGCTGTGAACGAAGAAAGACTAAAAAGAAATAGGTAGACAGAAGATGTCGGAAGTGTATTAGAGTATTACAGAAACAAACATAAATTTTCTGTAAGTCTGCATCTACCGTTGTGGAGGCAGGAAACAGTCAGTAGAATGTGTTCATGTGAAGAACATAACGGGCAGCCGACTTTTCCCTGATTCCAGAGATAATAAGACGCCGATCACTTTGCTTAATATCCTCCTCCCAAGTGCCGACTGACTCGAGGCGGTTTCGACAACCCATTGTCATCCAGCGCGTGCAGTAACGGTATAAGTGCATGCCAAAGTGAATATTTCATATTCTTCGATATAAAAGAATAGATGTTATGATTACTATGAAGATGTACATCAATTGTGATCTTGTTAGTGTTAAAAAGGGAGCTTACAGAGGTGACGAAAAGGTTTTTGAAACGAATAGGATCATATGTAGTACAGTTTTGATGACTTTTCACCAAGTAACCAGGGTTCAATTCTGGACTGGTTTACGTTATTAGACATTATATGTGTGTAAATTTTCCCGTCATCTGCTTTTGAAAAGTTGGCAACTCTATGGTAGGCTATGTTGCTCCGGTCCGACCTATACCGTTTATAATTTTTTTCAAACATTATGTCCTCCATGAGTTTTCTGATTTGAGGTCCAATAAAAATCCCTTCTTTCAATTTTGCGTATGTTACCTGTAGAAATTTGTCTTGTAAATACTGTATGCCTTAACAAAATTCTTCATCTGCCCAAGTTTTATGTGTAAGAGAGGAAGAAGAATCTTATCAGGCTGAACCAATGCTGTTTCTTTTACATTACTGTACTTTCTCCCAGAACATATTCCTGCCGCTTGTCCCACTGTTGTACCACATAATGTTTTTCTGTAGCACGGTAATATAGGCCTAACTGTTTTATAAATTCTAACTTTCAGATTTTTTGACAGCAGACTAGATGACAAAAGCTTCTCAACTGAATAATAACAGGCATTTCCCATATTTATTCTGCGTTTAATTTCCTCCCGAGTGTCATTTATATTTGTTACTGTTGCTCCAAGATATTTGAATTTTTCAACCTCTTCGAAGAATAAATCATCCTATGTTTGTGCGAGATCGTGTGTATTTGCTTGGTTTCCGCACAAAACCAATCCGCAGAAAATCTAACAATTTCCCTCTTCTTACCGCTTAAGTGACATATTGATTTTACTGCTTTAGGCTTTTAACATCTTATTTTTAGAGACGTTCAATATAGTAATAATTATAAATTGGAAACTTACCACTGTAATTTCACCTAAATTGCACTGTTAATTATTGTTTTTAAATATTTGCAAAAATTAAGTAAACTCTACAACTCCACTAAAGTTACTGCATTCGTGATGCAAGTAACATTAAGGAAGCCGTGAAAAAATCAACAATATTCCAGACTCATCATAGACTGGGGAAGAAAAAGACAGACGTATATCACGGCCTGCTGGTGTATAGCAAACACAGAAAACATTTAAAAAAACAATGTTGAAGATAGATATTTTTGTTTTGCAAATTTGCCGTCATTGAACAGAAACCAAGATGGAGATTTCATTGCAACTAATTAGAAATTTCTCTTTCAGGTATGTAATAAACGATCTTCGTACAAAATAATGTACGATACACGAGCCGTATGTTTTCTTTCAATTCTCGGAAATTAAAAAAACTCAACTACGTTTCGCTTTTTCAAACTTTTCCTCGAACATGAAAACTTCAACATACCGCTCTTGTAACGCATATTACTATTACAGTGCTGAAAATTAAATAAATAAAAGAAATATAAAAGTTATTTTCATTAGATAAACAAAGATTTACGTGTCATTAATTTGGTAGGTTATTGCGTGGCCATTCTTATTTCCCTTATTTGCTTTGCCTACGGTACACAGAACCATATCGTATGACGACTTCATCCAATACTTCTGAAAAAACACATGACTGCTGTTATGATAGTAATGTTGGCATGACTAAGCTCTCTCATGTTTTGTTCACGCTGTGCTGTACAAATTTCCTTCTATATTTCATGTGAGACTGAGCCTCGTGCTTCGGATAGGCCTTAATGGTCATATCTGTTCAACTCACAATACTTCGAAAATACACAAAGAATACGTTCCATAATGAAATAATCTTTCAGACGACTGACATCTTGTAATTTCCATGTTGTGACATTCTCTCGAGAGTTGAATATTTATCGACATTGTCAAGCCATTGAGTTGTCCCAGACAGACAGTTCGGAATATTCTACTGGCATAGGTTTTGTTAGTATTGTTAAAGAATTATAGTATCAACTTACACATTTTATATTACAATTGAACGGGTCAGAGCCATAGTGGGCCAAGCGCCATTTATTAAACACGGAGAAAGTAAGGGTTAAAGTTAAGTGAATACCATAGTTTAATGAAGATTGATATATAATTTAGTTTGAATATGTATACTTTATATTACTTACTATATGTTTCCATTGAATTATGGTGACTATTACACTTTTACTACGTCACAATACTTTCGACCAATAAAACGGTACGAAAGGACGTCTTTCAACCAATCATGGCTGCTTATCGCACAATTTTATCGCGTCCCTAGCATTTGTTTAATTTTATCGCGTCCCTAGCATTTGTTTATTTTTATCACTACCCTAGCATTTGTTTCTTTGTTTGCCAACATTTCAAACTGCACTGGTCTGGTCGTCAAAAAACAGAAAAGTACAAACCACTCCAGTCGATGCACATCACTTTCAAATATGACTCGCATTTTGGCATTCAAGAACAAGAATTAATGAAGGTCACTGGTTATATATGAAGAGCACCATTCGGAAATCCTGAATGAGTTGAGGGATACACCATGTACACCAACGAGTTCACTTCTTTTACGCACACGTCCAATATAACATCAACTGAACCACCAATCATTCTAATTTTAAAATTGCACTTTCAATAATTGTTTCTTTTAAAATTATCCATGTATATTTTTTATTTCATCATCGTTAATTAAAACGTTTCTTGTTTATTTCATCATCCCTAATTAAAGCTTTTCTAACACTTGTTTATATTATTTAGGTTATGTTTGTTATAGCTTCTGCTATATATCATGGATAGTCACGTAACAGATTGTTTAATACTAAGATTTATTGAAAATCATCTGTCAAGTGACGTTGATTACTGGGATCCGGATGATTGAAATGGAATGCAAATGTTTTAATAAAAATGAAACTGAATCAACATAGCCTTCTTGACTAGTAACCGTCCACAGAGTTCAATGATGATTCCATAGTTGGCACAACTGATACCGGTAACAAGAAAACATCATCATAAAACACTACTGCCATCTAGCGTAATGTTGAGATGGTACAATAATACATTTGAAGACAGTTGTATTTTCGTAAGCCAATTAATATTTTATTGTATTGGAGTACTTTGTTACTTCTAAACTTTATATACTTTCTTCTAATCGTGTAATAGTCAATTAAATCCCACTAGAGTTTTGATTTTCTCTAGATAAATCAAAACCTGTAGTGAGATTACTGTTGATAACTTCATTTTAACCCTTGTTTTCTACGGTTTTAGTAAATGGCGCTTGGCCCACTATGGTTCTGAACCCTTCAATTCTGGTACATTCTTCATAAAGGTTTTCGTTGTGACTGTAGTGATAGCGTTTTTTGATACAAATCAATGGTCCTGGATCCAATCCTAAGAATATAAATAGAGGTTTATTTCCCTCTATTATACCTATAGATTGTATTGCCTTATTAACATAACCAGAGAGGTTCACGATTTTTATTTATTTATTTTTTTATATATATTTTATAGAATATCAACAGATGTGTTTAGAATAAAAAGCCTGAATTTTGTAGCAATAAAATTAATTTACCTTATTTACTACCTTTCCTACTCATACCATGACGCGTCTCTGAGTCGGCACTAAGCGGCCCGTGTTCGATTTCTGGCGTGGTCGGGATGGAATTTGTATTGGATAAAGCATACTCTTTTAGGTTTAGGGGGTTCTTTCTCTCGTTCATTCGACTAACACACTACACTTTTCCCTCATTTCATTTATAATCTACAATAGTTAAAGTTAGACTGGTTTGCAGTCTTCCTGGTATTACGGGATTCCAACGCTGATATACGTTGTTAGGGTTTGGAGCTCCGGTTCTAAGGTTATAAAAGGCGTCCGCGGATGGGACTGAGACAGGATACCCATCTGTCAGTTCCGGATTCACTAATGCCATTCGTCGCGCTTGGAAAAATCATCACATATACTTGTATTATGCAGAAAAATTATGTTACGATACTCTGTGATGTGGAAGAGAGACTTAAACAATTTGAAATAGTTAACCATGAGCATCTTCTGCGAACCTCTGGAAAAAGAACTATGGAAGAGACTAGTGAAGTGCTTTGTGTGGAGTGTAGCATTGTATGGGACAGAAACATGGATATTACGACGAAGTGACGAGAAGCGACTAGAAGCATTTGAAATGTGGATATGGAGAAGGATGGAGCGTGTGAAATGGGCAGACAGAATAAGAAACGAAGCTGTGTTGGAAAGAGTGGATGAAGAAAGAATGATGCTGAAACTGATCAGGAAGAGAAAAAGGAATTGGTCGGGTCACTACTTGAGAAGAAACTGCATTCTGAAGGATGCATTGAAAGGAATGGTGAACGGGAGAAGAGTTCGGGACAGAAGAAGATATCAGATGATAGACGACATTAAGATATGTGGATCATATGAGGAGACAAAGAGGAAAGCAGAAAGTAAGAAAGACTGGAGAATGCTGGCTATGCAGTGAAGGACCTGCCCTTGGGCAGAACAGTGTGAATGAGTCCTAAAATGGGTAGTTACTGTTCTAGTAGATTTAGATGCCACACTGAACGTGAAACAAACTCACTATCGTAACACAAAGCAATAATTTTCATTAACTTACCATTTTACAGTAAGACCTCAAACGTATGAACTTGTGCATTTTCACACACCTTACATCTTGAGATAAGGGCCTGGTGGGTTTCTTTACAAGATTCCTGGTATTATTTGAGTGACTTGTGAAGCTGCTGTAATGCGAGCGATGAGTTGTTCTTCCGACTCAATAGGGTCATAGTATATCAGGTCCTTCATGTATCTCCAGAGAAAGAAATCCAAAGGGGTGAAGTCTGGCGATCATGGGAGCCAAGCAACGGGTGCTCCTAGTACTGATCGCCTGCGACCAACATTATGTCTGTTGGCTAGAAATGAAGAGGCAGGCGTCGGTTGATGCCTTGTTCCATGCTTGGTAACTATCCGTCCAGATATTGTCTGGTTATACTGTGTACAAAAACGTCTGCGACACAGTGTAGTAGCGGTGGATTTAAACTTTACCAAACAACCAGGCTCTTACAGACGTAATTACCCGTTCCTGGCATGTAGTTTTCTATGTAAAATCGAATGTTTAGGTCTACTCTTGTACATCACAAATTTTTGATACATAATTTTTCTTTTGACTGCCTCCGTGGTCTGTTGGTCAGCATGCTGGCTTGCAGATCCGGAGGTCACGGGTTCGATTCCCGGTGAATTTTTCTTGAAGAAGAAAAATTACCTGGGTGTCTACAGTCTGGAAATTTGTGTGAATGTGAGTATGATTGTGAGTGTGCCGGGTTAATATTAATTAACCAATCATAAAAATATAAAATACATCAGGACTGTCGCTGGGCAGTAACCTGAACACACGTTTCAGCGTCACATTGTTGACAAGTAACTCAATCTGTTAACACAACCATAAAGCATCTAATAGATGCTGTAGAGTTACCAACAACGAAAAAAAAAATAATAATAATTTTTCTGCACATTATATAGGCGTATATTGCGCCAAAATGAGCGTGAATCATGGATCATGGATCCGGCCCTCGTATATCAAGCTAAGTCATCTCGTAGCATATAGCCAATGACACAAAAATACATAACGTTACGTAAAAAAAAGTGTCCAGTAATATAAAGGCACATTTAAATGAATATTAAATTTAATCGACCGTAAAATGTGCTCCATTTGTAACTTGCAAGATATCCATCGATATTCAAATACGAGCAAAACATTCGTACCAATTTTTTTTTTTCTGGGAATCGAACCTGGACTTATCAGACAGCCTCAGACTATGACAATAAAATAATATTGCTGAAGTGTTAAGTTGTGAAGTAAAGTGGAAGAATATGAATTATTTGTTCACATTATAGTACAAATAATATTTTAGCGGATTATTCTCAATTAAATACTGTTTCCCTTCACATTCTCCTAGACTTCATTCTCCATATTTCTCTTCTTCATTCTCTCTCCCTCCCACCAGATTTACTTCTGTCTCTCTCACTCTGTTTTTGTCTCTAAAATACGGCGAATCAACTCCATTAATCGCAAGATTAAAGAATCTCATTAGATTGAAAGTCTCTAAACCTTCCTACATGCCACACTTCTTAATCATTCATGAATAAAACTCTTCGATGTAGACAAAGAGCATTTCCTGCCTATAAGCAGTTTAAATTTGCTAGAATAGTAGCTGTGAACTCTTACGACATGACCAAGCTGAATAATAAAATATAATTATTTTTTCACAAAATTGGATAAGTTTTTTATGAGTGCTACGTTGATCAGTTCTAGAACTGTTACACAGAGTTCGTTCCTAATTAAATTTAGTTAACATTGTACACAAGTGTTTCAGACAAGAAAATCTTGTTTCTTGAGCCCAAGTAAAAGTAACCTTTGATAAAATTATTTTATTATATCCATATAAGACTGCTTTAGCTTTTTTCCGCTTTCATTTGTATATTTATGCTGCATAATAATCATTTTATATGGCTCAGCGAATCTTATAACAGCGGCTATCTCGCTGTATCGAGTAACACTGTTTGGAGAGGGACAGGAAATATTTTATTCTCATTAATTAACCCAAAACTACAAGAATTGTATATGTTGCGTATAAAAGTTTATGGCCCTTAAGTGTGGAACTGTTATCTATATTACAAGCGTGCTAATGCACGCTCTTAAGAAAGGTAAGGGATACTTTAAATGTTGTATTCAAATGAAGAAAATTTAGAAGAAACTATTTTTCGAAAATCACCTAAATCTTTAACGAAGTATGAGTTCAGTGACTTTGTGAAACAAGTAATAATTTTGTCCCAAAATAGTCATGCTACTGTAATTTAAAATTACTTCTGAAAAGAGTTTTATTTTACACATGTGCAAACAAGTTGTTTCAATTTACTGTTAGGGTTTTGTTTAAAATACAGAGTGGTTATTTAGAATTTAATTGAATTTAGGTACTTAATTGAAAATATAAATTTTATAATACATCCTGCATCCAAATGAGCTAATTTTCGTGCTTTTCTGTATTAGAGATTTTTGCCTTCATAACATAACCAGATAGGTTCACGATTTTTTTTATTTTTTTTTTCTATTGAATAGAATATCAACAAATCTGTTATTAGGTTTCCTACTCACAGCATGTAGCGTCTCTGAGACATTTATTATCTGCCATAGTCAAAAATAGACTGATTTGCGATCATGCTGACAGTACAAGATTCCGATTATGAAAAACATTATTATTATTATTATTATTATTATTATTATTATTATTATTATTATTATTATTATTATTATTATATATAAATTAAATTACATGATTCAAGTTATTGTAAAGATAAATTGAAAACA